>NC_090174.1:54323967-54531467 GCF_024679245.1 Pseudorasbora parva | reverse complement strand
TGATATGGACACGCAAAAAAACTACTTTAGCTTACGCACCCGAAAGCATCTTGAATTTTAGCCTACTCAAAACACACCTGCCTGCTAGCTTTGTTGTCTCGCTCTGACCGTCGCTGACGTCTCCTTGGACTTAACTGGCTGCCGTTAATGTGACGTAATGTAACAGTCTATGGTTAAGATGAACATCATCACTATTTTTAGTTAATTCATAAATATTGAAATAAATTGTAGATAGGACAATTGTACATTTTATTTTATTTTATTTTTTAATATTATTATTTTTGTCCCTCTGTCTGGGCCCCTTCCCACCAATCGGGCCCTAGGCACGTGCCTAGTTTGCCTTTGCGTTAATCCGTCTCTGCTTCCGGTACAGCAGAAATGCAAGTATCACGGCATTTAAAAAATTATTTTGACATCCCTAGTCACAGCTATGGTGGAGTGACCTGCTGATAACCAAAATACTGGCATTTTGGACCAATCGCTGTTATTATATGGGGAATTGTTCATTTGATCCAAAACAATGAACTAATCAAGATACAAACATCCTCTATGGTACGTCAATGAAAACACGAAGAAACCAAGAAATCTGCTTTTGTTTCTCTTTTCTTATGTCATCAGTCAGGAATCATTTGTATAGTGCGCTTCACAATACATATTGTTCCAAAGCAGCTTTACAAACAATAGCGGCTCACAAATCCTCTATACGCCCCAAGATGTTGAATGAGATGAGGAAGAAACCTCAGGAGGACTCTTCTTCCATCCATATTTTAAATTCTAATCATTTCTGTTCTGTAATCTCTTCTTGTCTCCGCTCTCCTGCAGTAGAGGTCAATATACTATATACTGTACATGACTCATAAAGGGATAGTTCACCTAAAGATAAAAATGCTGTTGTGACTTACTGACTTACTTTCTTCTGACGGATACACAAAAAAAGACCAATATTGGTACAAACAATACTGACTTTCATTGTATAGATGACAAAAGATAGATAACAACAACAACAAAAAACAGACAATCTTCAAAATATCTTCTTTGTTTCTTTTCAGAAATTCTGTGTTGCCTTTTTTATTTTTCTGGATTCTGTGATTTATGATTTAATATAATTCTATTCTATTTAACAATTTAATTTATCTCTTTAAAAGGGGTCATGAACTGAGAAATCAAAATTTCCTTCAGCTTTTGGCATATAAGAGGTCATTATACTATAAGAATATCCTGTACATTCCAAATACAGCTTTTATTGTTACCAACAAGCCCAGAAGACCACTCGTTGTGAAATGTGTCTATAATGTGTCCAGCTTATTTGTTTACAAGTTGCGCGCAACCCTGCCGTCATTATGTTAAGAACACCCACCAACTCTATACACGATATGATTGGCCTGACCAGAGTTTGGTTTTTCCAGCTCAGAAGTCTGTTGAGAGTTGCTAGTCTACACTCACGACAAAATAGATTTGCTGCCACTAGGGTGCGTCTAGATTTCTAGGCTAAGAGACGGCCTCTGCAGAAGAAAACTTTGACTTTGGCCCCGCCCACTGGCGTGTTAGCGAGATGACGAGGAGAGACGAGCGACAGGGATACTGGACTAAAAATAATATTATCTTCTAAAGGATCCTAATGCTGTGGTTATTTTACTTATTTTCAATAATGTAAATGTCTCATTTGAGCATTATTTATTTGCAATAGCTGGAACAGTCAATCAAACATCGAGAGTTTATCAGTGACTGAGTTCTGGACTTGTGGCAAAACTAATAATAATTTAAAATAATCTAAATAATAAATTAATTAATCTCTTATTTACATTGTGTTTGCACTGTTAGTTATGATGAAATCATTCTTTAGTGTGCAGAAATTGAGCTGCAATGATGAGATCACTGGGGTCATGTGCTCAACATGTCTGTGATCGGCTACAATCATAATCACTGCAAACTTCTTATGCCACAATCTGAATACAATGCCATAGATCTAAATACATATAATGCTATAGTTAACCTTGTGAGCTGTAATAGTAAAAATGAGCTAAAAGTTTTTTAAAGAGTTTAACATGTAATACTATTTCATGTGCAAAGATGTCAGCCAATCACAGCAGTGGGCGTTTACACTGTCTCACAGCAGACACGCCCCTTCAAACAGAGCGTTCAAATCAGAGGATGAAATCGGGGCAGGAAAACATGTCTTTTATTTCTAAATCAGGACAATTCTTGATGTAAAAATAATAAATTATAATAAATATTTATTAATAATTCCACAATTGAACAATTACACACTTCACCTTAAATTATATTAATTGGATGCACATTTTCTCATTGTATTCTGATGTAAAATACATACTTAAAATATAGGAAGTGGCTATTTGCACTAAGTGTAAATCGAATCTAGTTGCTATTTACACTAAGTGCAAAAAGTGATAGATACTATTTACACCAGGATTTAATAGCAACTAGATTCTATTTACACTTAGTGAAATCAACATATTTTCTTAGCAATAGATGATATTTACACTAAGTGCAAATGGTTGTATATTCTATCTCAATTCAATTCAATTCAATTCAATGAACTTTATTGTCCCCAATGGGGAAATTTGTCTTGGACTCTGGTGCCCACATACACATATACAATGATCAAAAACATAATACAAAAAAAAAAAAAAAAAAAAAAAAAAAAAAATTACATACATGCTACTTATTTAAAAGTCTAATTGACGTTGGTAAACGATTTCTTAAAACGATTATATTTGCACATAGGCATCCTATATCTTTTGCCAGAAGGCAACAACTCATATACTGCACTTAAAATATGTGAAGAATCAGATACAATCTTGGTAGCTACACTGATGACCGACTGCTCATATGAATACTCCAATGATTGGTATTGCCTTTTTCCCATAATTCTCATTGCCATTTTTACCAGACGAGCAAGTTTAGCTTTGGACTGAACTGTAATATTGCCAACCCACACAGTATATCCATAGTGTATTACACTTTGAATTACAGCCTGGTAAAAGATGTACATTATTGTCTGTTCTACCCCAAACAATCTTAATCTACGTAAAAAATGTAAAATTGCACACGACAGCATACACTATCCACTTATCTACTAAGTAAAAACTATGATATATTCTATTTACACCATATAAAACGTCCCTGGTTACGACTGTAACCTTAGTTCCCTGAGAACAGGGAACGAGACGCTGCGTCAGCTGACGCTATGGGGAACGCCTCCAGCGTGACCGGTGTCTGAAACGTTTATCCAATCACATCAGTCCTACTGACCGGCGACAGCCTCTGACGTCATAGACGTGCGACCAGGAAGTATAAAAGGGCGCCTTGCAAACACAACCGCATTCAATTCGTCTGAAGGGACTGTTTACAGGCAGGCAGGCCCCGAGGTATGGCAAAAGTGACGCAGCGTCTCGTTCCCTGTTCTCAGGGAACTAAGGTTACAGTCGTAACCAGGGACGTTCCCTTTCGAAAGGGAACTCGAGCTGCGTCAGCTGACGCTATGGGGAACGATATACCCACGCCGCCATGCCGAGGGGAGTGCATGCCTACTGGCAGTGACCACTGTCAGGACAAGCAAATTCAACTGAAATGCCTGAACCACTCCCCCTCTGGTCACATTAGGCTGTCAGTGACAGCATTCCCTACGGTCATAGCCCGAGCTGTGGCCTTGGGGCACCTTTATGTACCCTACCCTGGCCGCTCAAAGGCCTGGAACCAACCTGTTCGACAGAAGGGGTTCCTTTAAGGGAATGTGGCTAGGGGACCCGAGGGCGCCCCAGCCAGTCACTATTCGGGAAGAACTTCACCGAATGCCACCAGGGAGGCTTGACCTGGCGTCACTATGCGGGACGCTTCCGTCTGCCAGCCCAGTCTGCTAACAACAGAGCCTCTGGAAACTCGCCTCTGGAGAGGCATCAAGCTGAGGGACTGCGAACTGGCAGTGTCCGCCTCAGGCCGGAACTCAGAGACGGGCTATCCTGGAGAACAGCGCTCAGCGTAATGCTTTCCCACCCTTGCTAGCGAGGGGAGTCAGCTGCTCAATCCTAGGATCTACCGAGCACATACATTACAGGGGTGCTCAGGAGGCCTGAGAAGGCCTACAGGCTGATCTCACAGGGAGGCCCCGAGGGGCCTACGACCAACTGACCAGGCCCAAGCGGCCGTAAGCTCACAGACAACCCTCCTAAGAGGGGAGCTCTTAAGCCTGCCTGGTAGGTACCATGCTGTAGGCAACCTATGCAGGTCCCTGTCCTGTAAGGACCGCATAGCAGCAGTGTAAACTCGTCGTGCTAGAGTATGCACCTGCCATCAGGTGCTGCCGGCTAGAACCGAAGCCTGACGGCAGGAACCACTAGCTGTCAGCTTGAGTTCCAGTTCTGCTCCTTCCAAGGAACTCGTTCCCCCAGGGAGGCCCCGCAGGGCCTACTACCTGCCAGGCTACTCGTAGCCGGCACTTCGGCCGGGGAATGACCTCAGGGCGGCCTGGTGAGGCCTGCTACCTGATAGCAGATCATGCTAACCGCCCCGGCTAGCAACCATGCTCCCTGCTCACCTTCCGGGGAGGCCTAGCGAGGCCTAACCCCTGTCACCCAGAGGCCGAGGCCCTGGCCCCCCCCCTCAGGGGAAACCCGATGAGGCCTGCTGCAACCCAGCAGGCCCTCCGGGAGGCCTGGTGAGGCCTGCTACCTGCCATCTGGTGACTGGAGCCCGGGAGCTGTTATCCAGCGCTGGTTCCCTGGAGTACCCCCTCAGGGGAAGCCAGATGAGGCCTGCTGCATCCCAGCAGGCCCTCAGGGAGGCCCCGCGAGGCCTACTACCTATCATCCAGTGACTGAAGCCCAGGAACGACCCCTTGGGGGAAGCCAGACGAGGCTTACTGTTACCACAGCAGGCCCTCAGGGAGGCCTGGTGAGGCCTACTACCTGCCGTCTCGCACCTGAAGCACGGGAATACCCTCTCAAGGGAGGCCCGGCAAGGCCTGCTGCACCCCAGCAGGCCCTCAGGGAGGCCTAGGGAGGCCTACTAACTGGGCTTGTAGCCATGCCAGCGATGAATACTCGCTGGCAGGTCGGATGAATGCTGGCCGCTCCATGTCGGGCTAACCATGGCTGTCTGCTTGGCTGACGAAGCCTGTTGACGAGACAATACTGTTTGTGACAACAAAAGGGAGATTTTTTTTTTTTTTTTTACCATCCCGCACACGGGCCCCGATGTCGTCACTCCAACTAGAAGGCCCGTCGAGGCCTCCTGTTCAGAGACTACTGCCTGGACTGTCCGGGCTGGCTGCTCACAGCTCACAGCTGGCTTCATTCGGAGGCTCACAGGGTCCTCCCTGCGAAGCCCAGTCCTCCGGCAGAACCTACAACACAGACCTAATTGCATCGCCAGAGCGGTGTACTCAACACATTGCTCTTACAACCCCTTTAAGTAAGGGGAGTTCATTCCTTACCACACCAGCCCCGGGGAGACCGCTGCTATTTCCAGCAACCCGCAGTTTCCTCCAAGGCGTCGCCGTGGTGATGCTTGGCTTCCCAGGGGAGCATCCAACGCTGGGCCCTCAAGAGGCACACAGGTTGTGCGTGTCGCTCACCCCGAGCCCTACGAAAGGTGGAGCAAAAAAACACAGGGCAAATTATTGCAATATGCGAATAATGGTTACCACAGTCCCACATCCCTTGGATGGGGTAAAAGTATTTGGCCCAGATGACCCACAAACCTTACTTACCGCCTTACAGGCTAGGTTGCAAAACTATAATGCTCTCACCTTTTCCCATCTGTATTACCGCACCCCCGAGCGAAGACCCGGGGGCGGGCCCTGGCCAGGCGACTCTCACATGAGAGGGGGCTGAATAGGGGTTTTTATCATCCTGTAAAAACACAGCCTAAGCTATCTGCCTGTATACCAGTCTCTGCTAAGGCTTTCCACCATAGCAACTTAACATCCCAAGCCCATATCTCGAAGGTTGGGTACACATATCTTCGTTCGTGTGTTAGCCTACTCACCCTCGCGCTTACTTACGTCCGCAGGGGTTAATGCTACAACACTTGCCCTCCGGTGGCCCGGAGCTTTTAGCCGAACCGCTAGGGACACCCACTCTCGCTTAGTTTCCCTCTTGAAACATATTTCCGCGAAAATGAGCGGTAACCGCTCTCAACGCACTGAGAGAACACACCAAGTAACATGTTTACTTTACTGGCTTAACGTGACGGCTACTCTCCACTAGCGAGGCTAGCTCTCACCAGCCGTCTCACGGCTTCCTTAAATAAATCGTTCCGGCCACCAAACGGGGACACCGTACAACACACCCTCGGCGGGGAGCACACAGCATTTTAAGAACATAAAACGTCCCTCATACTGAGGCTTACCCGCTGTCCACCGGCGCGTGATGACATCCGTGCACAGGCATATACTCACAGTATCCATTGCGCGGACCCCGAGGGTTGTTTCCCGATGAGGCGTCCAACGCTGAATCTTCCTCCTCATGCCCACTCAGGGAAGCGGTCGAGTTTACTCAGACGACTCCTTTCACACAAGGAAAACGCCACTTTTCCGCTTCTAGTGCTTATGATAACTTCTCTATAAGCTCATAACGAACGCACCCCAAACCTGACGGGGGCGCCTGCTCACCAGACCAGACGGGCCGTCAGAGTCTCACGTCCGCTCATCATTGGCCCCGCCCGGCCTGATGTCAAGCGCCAAGGAAAAGGGTGGAAGGAAGGGCTCACCTACTACCTCCGCTTCGCCCTCGTAGGCGGAGTTTCCCCCCGCCTACGCTGGTTCCGGTCTTCGGCACCGGCACCCTTCCTCCAGTTCCGGGTGTCCCGCCTCTTTTGCGCCCTACTCCGCCATGGAGGGGGCGCCCGAGAGGCCACGCTCGCTCGTTGGTCTTGTCTCCGGTCCTCAGACCGTGACGTACCAGGGACACCCGCCTGCCTGGGCGCGGCCCGGACCTCAGTGGGATGCAGGTTTTAAAAGCCGCTGAGCGCGCCTTCGCCTCTCTAAACCTTCCCACCACCGCCTCGACGGAGGTGCCGAAGAGCTCAGAGGGCGAAACCGGGGCATCGAGGAGAAAGGACCTCTCTTTCCCCCCGATGTCCGCAAGGTTCAGCCACAGATGTCTCTCCGTGGCCACCATAGCCGCCATCGACCGTCCGATGGCGACTGCTGTTTGCTTGGTGGCCCGGAGAGCTAAATCTGTGGTGCGGCGGAGCTCAGCCATCGCCTCAGGGGGTAGGCCACCCTGGCGTTCCCCCTGATCGAGGTCCCTCAGCAGGTCGGCTTGGTAAGCCTGCAACACCGCCATGGTGTGCAGCGCCGCCGCCGCCTGACCTGCTGACGTGTACGCCCTGCCGTTTAACCGTGAGGTCGTTCTCAACGGCTTAGACGGCAGGGTGGGAGTTCTCAACGTCGATGCCCGGCCGGATGCGAGATAGTTCGCAAACGTCTCATCAACCGGCGGCATCGACACGTACCCCGCCTCGGCCACTCCCTCCACATCAGCGAAATTCGCCCGCTGATGGCGGAATAAGCGAGCCGAGAACGGGGTTCTCCATGCCCCCGCGATCTGCTCGTGGAGATCGGGGAGGAATGGAAGGCTCCCAAGAGCCGGGGGGTTATGGCCGGAGAGAAACCGATCGTCCAGGCGATTTGGACGAGCGGCTTCTCCCCTAGCGTGCCGCCACGGCAACTGTAGCCGCCCGGCAGCCCGCTCCATAACCTCCAACAGCTCCCCGTACACGGGGCAGGATGGCTGGGAGGGTTCGGCCTCGGCCGCTTCACCACCCTCCACTTCCATCCCTTGCTGATGCGGGAGCTCCTCGGCCGACGATAAGGAGGAGTTATCACCCAACTCCTCCTCCGGCGGCCGCCCCTCGTGATCTGGCCCTTCGCCGAGCACAACCTCCGTCTCTAGACGGCGGGCCAGATCCAGCTGGGAGCCCCAGGACATAAGTCGCCGCTCGGCCTCGGCCGAAGCGGGACCACTCCCAGCCGCTGGACCCTCTTCCCTCGAGAAGAGGGCCAGACGAGAGCGGAGCGTCTTCAGTGACAGACGCTCACAGTTCGCACAGGAGGCACTCTCCTCCAGCACCTCCCGTGCGTGCTCCTCACCCAGGCAGAACACGCAGAGTGTGTGTGTGTCCTCAGGTGTGAGGAACCTGGGACCCATATGGAAAAGTCTTGCTAAAAACATATGTGATTCTTATATGTTCCAACAGAAAACTATAAGGATCATATATGCTGCAAAAACCACATATACAAATTGTACAATATTCATGTATTTTCAGTCATATATGTCCTACACTGTAAAAAAAATATATGCTGGATTGTGTTAAATACAACCCCTGCAAATCAGTGAGATTTTACTTTAGTAAATTAATTAGCAAGTAAAACGAATAAAAATGGGTAACCCTAACACAAAGAAAATATTTCCTTATATATGTGAATGATAAATATATTAAATTATTTAACTGCATATTAAAAATATACAGGATAAATATATTACAATATTTAATAATACATGAGGAATTGCTGCTTTCAATTAGAAAATTATGTGACAATATATTTACTTATATATCATAATGTATGTCATTTTATTTGATGTGCATGTGATGATATACCCAAAAATATATTGAACAAAATAATATATATTACAAAATAAAAGGAACTGTAGTCCGTTACTGAGAAAGTGCTATTATATTACAGTTACTTATGAAAATGTTAACAATTACAAAGGGTTATATATATATATATATATATATATATATATATATATATATATATATATATATATATATATATATATATATATATATATATATATATATATATATATATATATATATATATACACACACACACATACAGTTAACAATAACACAACTCAAGCACACTGGCATGTTCCTACATATTAAGCAAAGAGCTGTAACTGCTGAAAAGTGCACCAACATTATTGTTAATAAAAGTAACAGTTTTACAGTTTTTTTTAAATTGAGCAAAACACATGAAATAACAATTAATTTTAACATTTAACCTCCTTTAAATCAGAAGTAAAGCATGATGGGAAGTAGAAATTTGTTGTAGCTCATTCTGTAAAAGTGTTTATGTGTTTGTACATGCATTCACATTAATATGGGAAATTCAATATACAGTAAGGCTACACAATAAAGGATACAACTTAATGGATATTACATGTAATACTATTTATATCTTAATTACTAAATATTGTATGTGTTAAAATATAGCCATATTTTATAAATAAAGTCAATATGCATACATTGCAGTAGCTATATTAAAAAAGGCTTTAGTTTCCTTTATTCCAAATATTTCCTTTAATATAGGCTATTTTGCATATAATTGCAGTATATTCCCATATATTTGTTTCGTAATGTTCTACCCATACAAACTATTTGTTAACAGCAATATCAACAATATTAAAAAAAATAATAATTAAACACTCACTCTAAGCGTTAGGCTTAGACGATGAAGATTTCTGTAACAAAAATAGCCTTAGTTCTGTCATCGCAAACTGCGCATGCGTCAACGCGCCGCGGCCAGGCGGAAATCAATCGCGGGTTCTTGTTGTCCCCGTGATATGATTGCCTCCCAGCGGGACCGCGAAGTGTCGAGCTCCAGGTAAGATTTGTGTTTGTCATGTCGTTCTCAAGGCAAATGTTAACTTATTTAATGGCAAGATTTGCTAAAAGATTTGTAAATTGTTCGTTTCTGTTATCATGTCGGTGCCACAGCCTTAGTGTTAGGTAACGTACAGGTAACGTTAAGCCTAATTATGCTGCGCGCACGTGCAAAAATTAAATTACAAGTATTTAATGTGCAAAAACAAGTGAAAAATGCTTATATTTGTATTAAAGTTATTAAACTATATGATTGGTCTCATCATTTGTTAGTCCCTTTGAATAAAAGCGTCTGCTAAATGATCAAATGTAAAACACAACTATTCTAGTTGTAACTATGTAATTTGGTAACTAAGTTAAACCCTAAAGCTCATGGTTTGCATAGATAACGTTATACAACGATTGTGTGACACAGTGAAAGCTGTGTGACACTGACAAAACGCAAAGGTTAGAATAAATGTAATGTGATTTGTTTACCGGTATGTTCCTTTTGTCATCATTAATAGTCTATTTTGTGCCAATTCACTTTAAAAGAGTTAATGTTTTAGTGAACTTGAGTTTGCAAATTGCTGTAATGTAGTTAAAATATAGCTAAAATATAAACTTCTATAATTTGCATTCATGTAACTGCAACATATATGAATCTAAATGATGTACAATATTACAATTTTGTAATAGAAAGTAAGTAACTGTATAAGAATATATTGTTATACTGGAAAAAACATTATAATGAAACGTGTTTCTAATATTCATGTATGGGGTGGTCAAGAAGATTTTCTTTTTCTTCCACAGAAAGATCTTCATGAAAACATTTGAAGACCAAGCAAGAAGAACAGGTTCAGCCACAGACTGTTTCATCCCATCAGGACTGGTTCAGTTCTGAATGGGAAGTGTTGAAGACGTTTATGTAATGTGAGTTGTAAGACTTGAACTAATGTTAACAAATGAGACTTTATTGTAATGTATTAACTAACATGAACTAACAATGAGCAATACATTTTTACAGTATTTATTAAACTTTGTCAATTTTTAACGTTTAGTTCACCCAAAAATGTATGTTGTTAAAATGACCCTCATGTCGTTCCAAACCCATGAGACGTTCATTTATTTTCAGAACACAACAAATAAAGCTTTAATATGTGTACTATAATTACTATGTGAAATAAGTTAATATAGTAATTGATATAGATACTGATATAGATATCCATATTTATAACCTTATTGACTAAAATAACCAGCTCATGGCAGACGACTTGCGACCAGAGAGTGACCTGAGTGATGCGATGTAGGAGTAGCGTAAGCTTCAACGTCTCTCTGGGCAACAAAATCAAGCGCTTCTCTTTTATCGAATCCTCTTTAAATTCAAATTCGTGACCAGTGTTTTGTTTTCCTCTATTCTCTGCATAACCGCATTCATCAATACATCATGCTTCAGGTCAGAGGTCACTCTTTTGGTGTAAGTAGACCCGCACGGTTGACTGCCAGAAGATAGATATTTTAGTCTAAAGTCAAAAATATGGATATTTTTTTAATAAAAAATGCATAGCTTCTCTTCAGAAGGCCTTCATTAAAAGATTTTTTAAAATGTCCTGATAATTTACTCACCCCCATGTCATCCAAGATGTTCATGTCTTTCTTTCTTCAGTCGAAAAGAAATTCAGTTTTTTTGAACAAAATATTCCAGGATTTTTCATCATATAATGGTTTTTAGTTGCAACCAAAATACTGAAGGTCCAACTCAATGCAGTTCCACCTCCGTGTTTACAAAGCACTCATGTGAAGACTAATACAAATGCCCTCTAGCCAAAAAAAATAATATAAAACAATGATACTGGATGATTTTGAAGTTGAAAATTGAGTGTTTTTGCTAAAGGGCGTTTGTATTAGTCTTCACATGAGCGCTCTGTAAACACGAGGGCGGGACTTCTGCCTACGTCTATGTGACCATTTCCACGTGATTACGTCATCCTTGGCACCTCGCAGAGCTGAGCAGGTTGAAAAGTATATTCATTTTTTTAAATGACAGATCGTTTGACTAGATAAAACCCTGTTCCTCATCCGGGATCACACAGAGGCTATGAAGCCCTTTGAAACGGCGTTGATCTGGACCTTCAACATTTTGGTTGCAACTGAAAAGCATTATATGATGAACAATCCTGGAATGTTTTCTTCAAGAAACGTAATTTCTTTTCCACTGAAGAAATAAAGACATGAACATCTTGGATGAGATGGGGGTGAGTAAATTATCAGTCAATTTTCATTTTGGGGTGAACTAATCCGTTAATTATCTTTGATTGATGGCCATGACACTGTGTTCAGTGTATTTTGTTGTTGTTTTTTGGGTTTTGTTTTTTTCCTGAGCAAAGTTCAGTTTGCTATCAAGTTGGAATTGTAAATTACTCATGTGGAGTATAATTTGATTATTTTATTTTGTGTTGAAATAAAAGTGTTTCCATCACAAATTTGTGTATGTCATTGATTGAAATCATATATGGTTAGTATATGCAGAGATGTAATATTGACTGAAATCATGTATGATTATTATATGTAGTTTATATGTATATTATATAAACTTGAAGAGCTAACACACCATTTCCCTATTAAAAAAATATGAAATCTGTATAAAAACCATATAAACAAATGACACAAAATATAAATAAATCCTATATGACTAGCATATGATTCAGTATAAGAACTTTATATGATTTGTATATGAATATCATGTATTTTCTACTAATACCATATACCATTGCATACAGTTTACATGTAAAACTTTTGCAGGATTCATACATGACCCAAAAGTTTTCTGTGTGTTTTTTAGTATGAAATGGGCCATAAACGGTCTGATTTTGTGTATGACATATATGGGACTTACATTAAACATATAAGATAATTCTGACTGATTTAAGTAAGGAACATATATGGTCGCATATATGAACCATATAGGTTTTTTTCATATGGGGACACGGGTCTGCACACTTTCTGAAGCCGTGCTTTGACTTGTGCGTGCGCTTAGACATGATGCTTTTTTCCTCTCGAATCAGACAAACAGTCCCTGAAGACGAATTGGATGCGGTTGTGTTTGCAAGGCGCCCTTTTATACTTCCTGGTCGCACGTCTATGACGTCAGAGGCTGTCGCCGGTCAGTAGGACTGATGTGATTGGATAAACGTTTCAGACACCGGTCACGCTGGAGGCGTTCCCCATAGCGTCAGCTGACGCAGCTCGAGTTCCCTTTCGAAAGGGAACTAGCAGTTCTTTGTCATATAAATAGTAATTATTACTTTTTATTATTTATGCATCTCAGTTGTTGTACATTAACAGGATGCAATAATAACAGTGTGAATTATTATTTTTATTTAAACTATTAAATGGATGCTGCCGTAAAGGGATACTAAAAGCCCTCCCTACACCTATCCCTACCCAATAAATGCTTTTATTATAATTAAATATTTTGTTAGGCACTTTATTTCCACATTTAGAACATTTTCTTAATTTTTATTGAAAATAAATGCCTTTCCCATGTGATTTGTGATGAGAAAAGAGAGAAGAGCCAGTTCTGCTAAAGGCCGATTCGACCTTTGTTGATCTAGCCTGACAAGCCAGACCCACATCAAGATGTTTGGTCTGGAAACTCACCATTGACAGGGCGCAATCCGAGGGGCGGGATAAACGGTTGTCTTTCAAACTCCGCTCGCTGACAGATTAAACATTCGCTGTATCCGGTCGGCAAAACTCTGAACACATGTTCCCTTTTTAAGAATGACTTCAGTGCCGTTCTTTGTTCTTTTCTCAGAGAAAAGCTTAACTCCAAGTCTTCCAGGATCGCAGTCAAAGCTGATTCGAAAGACCGGCGCCGTTCGCCAGTTTCTGTGTTTACTAGAAGCACGCAAACGCAACTCGGCCGTCGTCATTATGGCCCCGCCCGCCGACTCTATACGATGTGATTGGGCCGTCCAGATTCTGAGGAATACAGCTCAGAAGGGTATTGAGAGTTCCTAGACGACACTTGCGGGCAAATTAAATTTGCTGCCGCTAGGGTGCGTCTAGATTTCTAGGCTAGTGTTGATCGTGACAAAATAATGATTTATTAGCCATACGCTTTACTGATTATGCCAATGAGGATGTTGCATTAAGAGCGATTCTTTAAAATCTTGTTTGGCACAGCCAGGCATTATTAGTCGGAGCTAGTGCGAATAGCACTTGCAAACAATGCACGCTATTTGCACTTAGTGTGAATAGAGACACTCCGTAAAATACATAGCTACACCTTTGTCAACAAAGTCAAAGCAGAGCAAAAACAGAACAAATTATTGCTCTGCTTTGCATCACCAATCTACATCTAAATAAAGTTTAGATGTAGTTCTTTAAAGCTTAAACAAACTCTGATTAAGCAAATGATTATCATGGTTATCAGTACTGTAGAAAATGTCCATTAAACAACATTCTTTTCAACTAACCCTTCATCTACACCTAAAATAAAAGGACTGATAGAAGAAGGACAATGAAAAACCTCCTGGTGTATGGTTAAGGCAGAAGTGTGCAACTTTTTCAAAAAATACATTATCTGAGGTTAATGTCCAGAGACAACTACAAAAACAAGTCATTTGTAGGCTGATTTCCCTGAAGGTTGTAAACAATAACTCTGTTTGTTTGAGCATCTCAATAAAGAAACATTTAGCTCTGTTTGGCTGACCAATGGCAGATGAAGAATGTGCTTACAAAGCTGTTCAGAACAATCATTAGTTTTGCAGAAATTCAACTGCAAACCGGCATCAAAATCTCTTAATAAATTACATTGTGGTCAAATTATCTTGTATTTCCAACTGGAAAGTTGTTTCAACCTCATAAAGCTCATTAGCAAGCAGCCGTATTACCACAAACAGGCCTTTGAGAGGTAATTAAGTAATACGCACAGTCAGTATAGAGACAGTTTTGACACTATATATAATCTGTGCAGAAGTGTGGTATTAATAGTATAGAGCAGTGGCTTTGCTTCCCGCGAGTCCTTTTGTTTTGTGCAGCAAGTCGCTTCTAAAGCGTTTGAGGCTGGTAGATTCACCGCCTCATGAGGTATAGTTTCTGTACCAGCGTGCAGGGAAAAGATAAAGGAGAAAATCTCCTTTGCCTTTTTTAAGGAGATCCATCTCAACTCCTTTTCGCAGGAGATGACCTGGCAAAAACGCTACTATTTAGAGATTAATCTCTTACATTAAATCTAAAGATTAACATTTACAGCTGCATGACATATTCACCGTTTAGCATTCCTGGGAGTGCATGGGACGGGATGCAATGGCTGATGTTGAATGATAAACTCAACAGGGAATTCCCATGATTCATTCTTCAGGGAACGCTGCACATTTTCCCCATCCACTGCTGCATGACATGTGTAAAATAAAAGCAATGATGGGAAAGTGATGGATGCCATTGGGTGGATGGCTTCATTACATGTTGACACTTCCCAGATAGAATGTCCTTAGAGAACCTATTCGGACTGTTTTGCGCATGATTGATAGGTTTTATTAAGAGATGTGGAAATATCATTTCTGAATCTGTTTCTAAAGCAGCACATATCATAAGAAGAGTGAACCAGACAGCATGATTTTCATTATTATTTCATAGGGCAGGTGTTGTGCATTTTTAACATTAACATATAAAGTGTTATGCAGTCTATCTTACGGGGTGTTCAGATACTACAATACAACATATTCTTGTATGTACACAACATTACATTTTCTGTATATCCATTGCATTTGAAAATACAAAAACACATCTTATAAAACAGAGCCCTGAAATACTAAATCCCATAATGCAAAGCATTTGATTCAGTGCTACATTTATTTCATTAGATCAGACTGACAAATAAAAATAGATGCAAAATAAATGGAAAACAACAGCTTATATAAAACATAACTGGAATAGGCCTACTCCATTTTGATTGGGTTAATCATACAATTCTGTGGTCAAATTTTTGTTTGTATAATGATAATAAATTGCATAGTTTACATAATCTTAAAAAGCAAACTTTTTAAAAAAACTAAAATTAACATGAAAATGAAGAATAAAAATGAAGGCTAATTCCAAATTCCAAACTATATCAAACCATACCACTTTATTTCAATGGTCCACTTCAGACATTTTCCTATCTTTGCCCTCACATCCCATTAGAGTATTAGTAGACTGTCTGCTTATTATTTTCTAACTATAATTGCAATATTACAAATATAATTATTTTGATGCCCCCTTAAAAGACATTCTACTGACTAGAAGTAACTTTTCCCAAACTCTCGCCTCACCCGTCTCAGTCTACTAATACTCTAATGAGAGTTAGTTGACAAACAGTTGCAAAGTTACTTATAATTATTAGAATGTTTAAACGGGACAATCCAAATAAATTGTAAAGTGTAAAATAAAAAAACAAAATAGCATTGATGTGGCATAGCATTGAGGTGACATTCAATGCAGCTGATCAAACTATTAAAGGAAGTGTATGTAAGTTTGTGGCCAAAACTGGTACTGCAATCCCTTTCAAATGACTGTAGAGCGGTGTCTCCCTCTCCCCCTCCCCCTGACTCGAGGTTGCCTATAGGCTGCAGGATCAGCAGGAACGTTTGTTGCTGTGGTAACTAGAGCAGATCTGGCAATCCAACATTTTTGAATTTGAATTTGAAATTAACATGATTTCTTAATGTCTAGCGACATATTTTATGATTATTTGAAATACTTTTCTTACATACAGTTCCTTTAAATGCTGTTGTGCTAGTATATTGCATTCATGAGTTAGAGCACCACCAGACAATGCAATGTGAGATTTTTAAACCAACCATTTCTACTTGAATGTAATGTAGAACCGTGGCTCTGCAAAGTGAGCGGAGCTCATCTCTGGCATGAGAATTGAGTTTTATTTAGCTAGCTGCATCCACACAGCCGCTCTTCCCAGACACCAATTGAGAAAATCACATTTTCAATTTGTCTGGCCATTTGTGTCAGAGGCAATTCTGAACTAATGGAGCCCTACAGGTGGTATAAGCGGGCGTTCAAGACATTGATGAATTTGGCTTAGCGGAGGTTTGTGTTTAATCTCAGGATTCTGTGACAGCCATGAGCGCTGGGCCTGCTAAGAACTTGCACCGTGGTTAATGACTTCAGCCTCTGTGTTGACGAGCAGTGGAATAAAACACTACATTTGACATTCAATACAGGATGAGAAATGTTCTGTAGCGTTCAGGTGTCACTCAGTAGAGTCAAGATGCTGACAGTGAGAGACAAAAACGCAATGTATGAATTGTATACAGAACTTACAATGGCCCCAAAAAGTATTGATAGTTGGATGTATATATAATACATCTTTTGACCTCCATGCCCCCTATCAGGACTCGGGACGTTATCTCCTGAAGCCAAATGTCATCTTCACCCTCTGAAACCACTGTGGAACGATGCAACAGCTTCATTGACTTTTTTAGATCTAAAGTCAATAACATTCGCTTTTCAATATCTGACTCTTCCTCCCTGTCTTCAGTGTCATCCAACAACTCACCCAGGAGATTGCCATTCCTTTCACACTTCACTGAGGTTCAGCAGAGCCACGTTGAGGAAACCATCAAAAAATGAAGCCGTCCACCTGCCCCTTGGATCCCATCCCAACTGTTCATTCGTTCCCATTGTCAGCCCAATCATCACCCAGTTTGATAATCTCTCTCTCTCTCAAAACTACGGTACTTTTTGGTTTATTCCCTCTTACCCCTAAAGCTGCTGTCATCTGTCCAATACTCAAGAAACCAACCCTAGACCCGGATGTCCAGGCTGATCTTCAACCTCACCTTCCTGTCAAAGGTTCTAGAGAAGAGAGTCGCCCCTCATCTCCACAACCATAACACAACAACCTATTTGAGATTTTTCATTCAGGCTTCGCTCGGCCCACAGTCTTATTTATCTTCTACATGCTTCCCCTCGGTCCTGTCATCAGCAGACATGGACTATCTTTTCATTGTTACGCTGATGACACGCAACTTAATATCAAAATTGCCCCGAGCCCCTCCACAGCTGTGTCACGACTCACCACATGTCTTGAGGAGATTAAGGCATGGATGGGAACTAACTTCCTCCAGCTGAACTCTGAGGCACTACTGGTTGGCACCCCTCATCAGATCCACTCCTCCCCTTTATTCCAGCTCATCTTTGACGGCCAGGTCATCACTTTTACACAGTCACAAATCTAGGGGTTCGGTTTGACCCACAACTGACCTTCAATGACCACAATAAGCACATTTGCAAAACCTCCTTCCACCAACTTCGAAACATCTCCAATCTTCATCACTTTCTAACCCTTCCAGATGCCGATAAACTTGTCCATGCCTTTATCTCCACCAGGCTGGACTACTGCATTGGACTCTTCAGTGGGATTTCTTCAGTGGGCAGCAGTGGCTCAGTGGTTCATGTAGGTTGTCTACAAACCGAAAGGTTGGTGATTCTATCCCCGGTTCCACCTGACCAAGTGTCGAAGTGTCCATGAGCAAGACACGTAACCCCAGCTGCTCCCGACGAGCTGGATGGTGCCTTACATGGCTGACATCGCCGTCGGTGTATGAATGGGTGAATGTGAGGCAAAATGTAAAGCGCTTTGGATGGCCATAGGGTCTGTTAAAAGTGCTATATAAATGCAGTCCATTTACCATTTCTGGCAGAGCTCTGGAGCTACCATTACCTCCTTCCCACTGAGCTGAGAGCAGTACAGAGCCTGGACCAGTTTAAAGCAGAACTGTAGACTTTTATGTTCAGAAAGGCTTTGATATGTTGATTGTTTTTAGTATTCTCTACAGTATATAAGGTCTCTCATTTGTGCATAAGTTTTAAATATATTCACCCCTGAAGCTAAATTCATATACATGTTATTTTAACACAACACACGTTCATTTTTTCAGGACGTCATATTTTTCCAGATTTTTTTATATTCCCTCTGACATATTTGGGTCCCTGATACCCCCACCAAACAATCTATTCATGTTTAATGTCTGCAAACATTTTTTAGTGAAATTAGGCCATGTACTTGAAACAATATGACTAATACATGGTTTTGGTAAAAGAGGTGAAGACATGCCAGGTTCTTATTATTCAAAAACCAAGCCATTTGCATGAGACAAAATATTACAGTAAGGATTTCTGTGAGACATACAGAGCCACAGCTCATTTATTATTCACCATAAATGCCACATAACAAATGTTCAACAATGCCGAAATTTACTGCCAAATTACATTTTGAGGCTACTTCTAAATTAGAAAAATATTGCGTACGCCTTACAAAAAGGCTTTTGTTTCAATACACTCTACCAAACAATTACCACATAACACTTATCTCCACAGACACACTCCTAAAGACAAATCTCACAAGATGTAATGCACACAAAAGAGCAGGGCTCTGCCCAGCAGTGAGGTTTTGTATTGTGAGTATGCATCATACCAGTGCGGTTTGCAGCTTGGATGCAGTAGATCCTACAAATAACCATATATAAGAGATTTAGGGCCAGATATATTAAAAATGACAAGTTAGTGTGAGAGCGCAATGCCACAAAAAGTATACGAGTGGAAAGTTCTGCGCATTATCTACTGATACAAATGAAAGAATACAGATGCAGTCAGATCATTTCCACAATGACCAACACAATCTACCAAGGGCAGCACAAACTAGTGTCTGGTTTAAGACATGATTTTTATGGACAAATAATGGCGCAAATACCAGTAAATTGACTAACGCAAATTACCTTGCATAAGGTAAATACATGAGTCTGAAATGGGAAAGTCATACAAAAGCATATGCAATAAGGTCAGCTGTAAATCACGTCAGTCTTTAGTAAATACTGACAGGATGTAAGTAAAACAAGCTGTTAGTAAATATGGCCATAAAAAAGAAAAGAGCCTGTCACCTCTTCATGAGTATAAACATATTCAGTTCTCTAGTTTGATAAGTGTCAAGTTTGACTTACTTTTCAGAGAAACACACACACATTTGCATGAAAGGCAATAGCAACACTGGTGAGAAACATTTTTACTGAAATCACTACAAGCTATATGTTACATGTTTCTGTAGTTAACAACCCAGAGGACTGAAATAACCCATCAGGAGGAGGAGAAAGAAGAAGCAGCTTAGCTAGTCTTAATGATGTCATAAGGGAGGCTTAGGCTTATCATGTTGATAAATCAGGGGCGATCCAAGATGGCAGACAGTGTGGTCGCAGTTTCTTAGCAAATTTTACTTTCCATTCCCTATATTTTATCTATATTTAACCCCGGACGGATAAAATCATTTGGATATGCATTAGGCCATCTTTCTGTTTTTTTTTCTAGTGGACAAAACTTTAAAGTTATCTTAATTTTTTCTTAATTGTGCGATCCTTAACTGGCGCACATGGAAACTTGGTGAATGGTGAAACGCAAAGGGAAAAACAGGAACTCTACCTCCAAGATGCTTGTGGAAGAGTTGGAATTTGACGTCCCTGTGGCTGTTGGTAATGGATCTACTCAGCACATCGAGGCAGACCATCAATATCAGCAAAAACGTTCAGTTGCTAGCCGGTCTGATAGCCCAAGTCTCGAGCTCGTAAACGACTCAGACTTTATAGATATGCCTTTGAAACCTCAACAAAAGAAATCTCGAGCTGAAATTTCTCTGACGGGGTTTAAGGCTAAATGTTAAATGTAAGGCGTTATTTCTATTTGCAAAACAGCAGGAGTCTGAATTTTGTTTCTTTCAAGAAGTTCATTCAACTCCCAAAGAGTAAACTACTGGAAAGCACAATGGGGTAATGATGTTTGGTTTGCTCATGGGTCTGAGCATAAGGCTGCTGTTGCAATATTAAAAAACACATTTTCTGGGGACATTTTATTTATGGATCCCCTTGGTCATTATATTATTTTAGTTATTAAACTAGATCTTGTGAGTGTAATTATAATACATTTTTATGGGTACAAGTCTAAATCTGAAAATTATGTTTTAATTAAAAGTTTAGAGAGTCAAATTACATACTGTTTGTCTAAATTACCAAATTCACTTATTCGAATAGGAGGAGATTTTAATATCACTTTAGATAACTCCCTTGACCGGTGACCGCCTCACAATGTACCTTATTAATACACTGAAGACCTTTTTGAAGAAATTTGGAGTAATAGACATTTGAAGAGAAAAATTCCCTTGGATTAGGTCTTTCACATGGAATAATACAACTTGTACTGCTGTCCTGTATTGACTAACTCCCTGCAGTTTACTGAAAGAAGATATTTATGTTAAAGGGTTACTTCAGCGATTAGCATATGGCTTTGTATCAGTAGAAACCCTGGAGTATATTTGAATGATTGTGCCCCCCCCCCCCATCCCCCTCAAATATCGTCAATTTGAGCTATCGGATGAATTTTTGGTCAGAGGCTAAAGACTACAGCCAGCAGAGGGAGACATTTCCACATGTTTTCAAGTCGCGCGTGGGTGATGGGAGATCACACTCACAACACTCAGCTCGCAGCCTCAGGCATTGATGGAAATGGTGCGGCCAGCAGAGCAAAGTAAGTCTTTCAACTTCTCAAACTAACTCCTATGAAAGTTAAGCTTTTAAAGACATGAACTGAAAACGCGCCAGACTGAACACGCGCTGTGAATCTATGCCGCGGACGCGTTTACCTCAGCTCTCATCACAAGCTCATCCATGCCTGTCAATATATCTGACTCCTGCAGCATTTTGGGCTGTGAGACTCCCTCAGCGGCTAAATTACATATTTAACAGACACGTTCAGTTTTTAATTGTAGTCTCTTTTCTCTAACTGAACTTATTTTATGAAAATGAACACAGTTGAGTTGGCGGTGGGCCTCGTAGAGCAGCGAAACATTCTGGGAATTGTAGTCTTTCATCCCCATGAGACAAAAATACATTTTCTGTCTTATCTCAGTCTAGAAGGCACCAAATTCAAAAAATAATTTCACATTTCTACTACATTAATGACCCAGTTTAAATACAGATTCATCTTCCCAGCGCTGAAGTACCCCTTTAATATTCTTCCCACTCCATTAACAGTTCATAAGGCGGCGTTTATCAATATCTCTTTACACTCCTCTTTTTGCTTTAACTTCCATAACTCATATTGGAAGCTCAATACATCTTTATTGAAACATGAATTTGTAAAGGTGACCATAAGCAGTTTGATTGCACAATATTTGAATATAGCTCAGATTCATAATAACTATTGTTCTAATTGGGAACTGTTTAAATTTGAGGTTAGTTAATTTTTTTCTAAAGCTAAAAGACTTGAAGAGCAGATGACCATTTCTAAAATTACAGCTTTTACTCAGAAATGTCCTCTGATTTTTCTGATAGTGAATATTTAAATGATTCACACTTCAAAGCCAATAAGATGATATTTATAAAAGGAAGGCAGAAGGGGTCTTTGTTAGATCGAGACAAAGTTGGTTAGAAAAGGGTGAACAGATATATTTCTTTCAACTAGATAAATTCTATGCAAAAACAAATACAATTCTGCATTTGAATAGCAATAGTACGTTAACACATGATTTAAAGGACATTGCAAATTACTGTTCAACCTTTTATAGGAATCTTTATGAATCAAGGTTTAATGAAAATGATTCTTCTAGTTTTATAGATAGTATGGCTAATTTGAAATCTGTAACTGAAGACCAAAAAGAACATTGTGATAGTCTTAAGCTTGGAACATACTCTGCAAGAACAAAGAAATTTGTTTTCTTGAGGTGGCAAGAACAAGAACAAAGTTCGTTCTTGCCAGTACATTCCATACTTCACGAGAAAAGCAAGCGCCGATCATCTGCATTTCTCCGCATTAACTACGCTCACTTTAAATGTATGACCAATCACACAACTCGGACACCCACAAGAAAAAAATTCTGCTCTGGCGATGTGTCAAGAACAAGCTGCGAGAACTCCCAAACCAGGGCTGCGAGAACAAAATGACGCCATTTTGTTCTTGCAGCCTTGGGAGCGAGAACTTTTTTCTCTGTTCATGTGGAGTATGTTGTAGCCTTTAGACATATAGATGAAGTCCTTCACACCATTTTAGAGCTTAAATCTAATAAGTCCCCTGGTGTAGATGGTTTAACTTCTGAATTTTATAAAACATTTTCAGAAAAACTTGCTTCTTTTCTTTAAATCTTTTCTTATAAAGTATTGAATATGGTAAACTCCGGCCTACCCTGACACAAGGCCTAATTATCCTTGTTCCCAAACCAAAAAAGACACTTTAATTTTAGATAATTGGCAAACAATGTCCCTATAATAATGATTATAACATTTTAGCCTCTATATTTGCTTCTAGAATGAAAAAAACTTTGGATTCAGTAATTGATGACACAAAGTCAGGTTTCATGCGTAACAGACATATTTCTAATACTATTCCCTTGTTGATTACCCACATATATACCCAGATGATAGTTTCGTCCTTTTCTTTGACTTCCATAAGGCCTTCGACACTGTTGAACATAATTTCATATATTCCGCCCTAAAAAAATTGGTATTATTTAATTTTTTATTAACTTCATAAACACCCTAGCCTAGAAATCTAGGCGCACCCTAGCGGCAGCATATCTAATCTGCCACGAGTGTCATCTAGCAACTCTATATACACTTCTGAGCTGTAAAAACCAACTCTGGTCGGGCCAATTACATCGTCTATAGTCGCAGGGCAGAGCTTAACATAATGACGGCCGAGTTGCGCTTGCGTGCTACTAGTAAACAGAAGCTGGCGAACGGCGGTCTTTCAAATCAGCTTTGACCGCGACTCTGGAAGACTTGGAGTTAAGAACAAAGAACGGCACTGAAGTCATTCTTAAGAAGGGAAGATGTGTTAAGAGTTTTTCGACCGGATACGGCGAAAGTTTAATCTTTCAACTAGCCCTGCTTCACCTTCGTTGCTCTGGTTGGTGGTAGAGCTATCCTATCACGTGCAGAGGGAGTTTGAAAGACAACCGTTTATCCCGTCCCTCGGATTGAGCTGTCAATGGTGAGTTTCCAGACCAAACATCTTGATGTGGGTCTGGCTTGTCAGGCTAGAAAAACCCTACATTCTACTGCAAATTGTTCAATCAGGCTGCGTAATTGCACCTCACCCAGATTCAATCTCAGTCGTGATATCAGACAGGGATGCCGTATTTCCTCATATTTACAATAAGAACTGCTTATTAACTCATTAACTGCTTACGATGCTTTGCATAGTTACTTTTGAAGCGATGAAACATGTTTTAAAACTCACATGGTGTGAACTGATTCAAATAAACACAATTATGTTGATAATTCATATCTAAATGAATTATTTAAAAAAAACTGCTGTTCAAAATGTCTTCTGCTCAACAAGGCTGCATTTATTTGATCAACAATACAGTAAAAAGTATAAATTATATATTATTTGAATGTATAGTTCTAAAATAAGTAATGTATTCTTGTGATGGCAAAGCTTCAGTGTCACATGGTCCTTCATTCTAATATGATTTGATGCTCAAGAAACATTTATTATTAATCACAATGTTGAAAACAGTTGTTGCATTTTTCACATTTTTGTGGAACCATGATGGTTCTTTAAAGAATAGGAAGTTAAAATGAACAGCATTTATTTGAATAAATATACATATTTTCTAACATTATAAATGTATTTACTGTCACTTTTGACCAATTTCAATTTCAGTTTCAATTTATTCATATGACCAGTTTAATGCTTCAATAAAAGTAAAGAATTAATTTTGGGATATGTCTAAAATGGTACTTTTAAACAGTAGCACGAGTAAATAAAGAAATACAGCAACATTGATCAAAAATTTTGATTAAAAAAATGCATACGAGCCATGGTTTCAGGTATCAAGTCTGCAGCACAAACATTTTTAATATGTAGAGTTAGTGTTCCCTGTCCCCCAGAAAGTGAGAGTAACAGTGATTCATACCACAGCACCAGTAACTCAACTAGGCTTTAGGTGTCAGCAAATTACAGCACATATATTGTGTTCCTTAGAGAAAAATACTTGTCATCCAATAGCTGTTTCCTGGAGCTAACCAAATGCTCAGTAACATATAACCTGTCCAGAGATCGGCTCAGACATTCTCCGGGTGAGCCGCTCCATCTCACGACACATGTTTTTCATTCTGACACATAAAGGCAGTGACGTAAGGGAGGCCAGAGGTGATCTAATGTCACTGCGGAATCAGATGTGACTAAACCTTTCTAGTTCCCTACAGCACCTGTCCGCTCATGACCCTCAGGTCAGGCTGAGACTTATACTGCACCCTTTCCAAGACACACTGAGGAGTTTGTTTTCTAAGTAGCTTTTTGTCCATGTGGGAGCATTCAAAGAACTGTGACAAAAGTTCAGAGGTCAGCTGCTCAGGGAAATAAGATAGGAAATCACTGAAAGTTACATTCCTAACGACAAGCTGTAGAAAGACTCCCCTCCTCTCTTTTCTCTCTTCGCTAACCCAGCCCTGTCCATCATGTCTAAATGTATCTTATGGAGAGAAAAAAATATCTAGTTTTAATCACATTTTCATTACTCTTTTATTGCATGTTTAAGTAAAATGTAATAAAACAGAACACGAAACAGAATTTAAAAACCCATTTTACTTCTAGAACTTATGTAGCCTCGATCTTTGGGTTCGGACTTTCGGTTTGTATTTCCACAGCATGAAGGTAAGATCTTATGGATTTATGAATGAACTGTCCTTTTTAAAATCATGTGGCATCCAACCACTTCATCCAAAATCTACTTCAACCAGCAGCCATATCACCCTGTGGTCCAAGACTGGTTTCCCTGGATGAGCCTGGTCAGTACCTGGATGGGAGACCAACTGGGAAAACCAGATTGTTGCTGGTAGAGGTGTTAGTGAGGCCAGCAGGGGGCGCTCACCCTGTGGTCTGTGTGGGTCCTAACACCCCAGTATAGTAATGGAGACACTATACTGTCAAAGAGCACCATCCTTCGGATGAGACGTTAAGGTCCCGACTCTCTGTGGTTTTTAAAAATCCCAGGATGTCCTTCGATAAACAGTAGGGGTGTAACCCCGGCATCCTGGCCAAATTTGCCCACTGGCCTCTGTCCATCATGGCCTCCTAATCATCCCCATATCTTGATTGGCTTAATCACTCTGTCTCCTCTCCACCAATCAGCTGGTGTGTGGTGAGCGTTCTGGCGCAATATGGCTGCCGTCACATCATCCAAGTGGATGCTGCACATTGGTGGTGGCTGAGGAGATTCCCCCTTCTATGTAAAGTGCTTTAAGTGCCTAGAAAAGCGCTATATAAATGTAATGAATTATTATTATTATTACCAGCTAATTACTCTTCGACAGTGATGCCATAGAAATATACAGAGTTGTCGTAAAAACAGAAGTTCAAAGACAAAATTCTAAAGATGGCTGCATTCTTGTTTCTTTGGCTCATGTAGTCCATAATGTGATGTTTTTCTGAGTAAAACAGGATGCTGAAAAGGAAAAAAAAATGTAGTGCAGGACATAAAAGTTATGAGTCTTAAAGGACTTGTAAGACTAGGTTTTACTGCTAAGACAGAACACTGAATAAAACACCCAGCAATAAAACAATAAAACTCACTGTAACAAGGTTTGTTGTTCGGGAAAGAAGGAGGCTGGAACTGGTGAACGTTCCAAATATTTTAATAAACACCTTAAATAACACTTTATAAAAAGTGGCAGCCCCTCACGGATGACTGGTGCACACACATAATAAAACATAAACAAAACATTACATTAATCCAGGTCTGGTCCTCTCTTGTCCTTCACTGCCGTTGCTCCTCATTTTATGCTTCCGTAGTTCCTCCGTGAGACACGAGACTGGTGTGGCTCGCAGGTGACGCTCATAAGCAATCACTCCACCGGCCTTGCGCCGTTCTCTCATCGCTCTCAGCCCCGCTTTACCCCCATCCCACCTCGTACTACCATCCGAGAATGTGCTCATGGCCGCTGCGGCACCTGGGGGTTCCAGGTGGTAAAATATCTGGGGGCTAAATATCTAAAATGAAGATTTTGGCTTTAATCCCAAGAAACCTGGTGTCCTCCATATTCTTTCCAAGAGCAAAGCACTTGAATACGACAAGCTTGTAATCATGACTAATAACTGGAAGTAAGAAGTATTTCTGATAGCACATGAAGGCAGCTTTATTCCTTATTTCCTCGCAGGAATCCAGAAAATGTGCTCACCCAATTCTAGATGGAGTCTTACCATCTCACATGCATGAGAGTCACATGTCTTAACTGATAGGCCTACAGGAAATCAGCTGCCTAATAAAATTTATTGAAAATAGTATTTTGTATTTCAAATATGTATATTTTAATTACATTTGTTTGAAATACTGCCCATCCCTGTAATATATATATATATATATATATATATATATATATATATATATATATATATATATATATATATATATATACACATATATATATATATATATGTGCGCTCAAACTTGGCATCACAAAGCTATGCTTTTGTATGAATAGGCGCCATCTAGCGGACGGAAAAGTTACACAGTGTAGATTGAATGTTCATCAGCACCATATTTTCACAAGAAGTATGATTTCAGATCCAGATTTCACATGCAATTCTGCAAATTATTATTCATGAACATTTCATTTTAAAGAAAACAGTCATTGGCAATACATTGTTTGGGTGTAATGACTCTATAATAAATGAAAATAAATTAATATTGGATACAAATTTTATAATTCTAATATAAATAGGAAAACAAAATAACTCTTGTATTCTGTTTTGAACTTTTTCTTTTTTGCCATGAGCCTCTGTAATGTTGGAGCCGAACGTATAGTATCATAAGATTAGATTAAAAATGTCAAGATTACGAGTTTGATTCCCAGGGAAAGAATGTTGGACTGAATTTTTTTTGACAATGACACACGTGACCTGCACACCTGTGATGTTATCCAATACATTTCTGAAATTCTTACATTTTGATTACAAAGATTACCTAGACAAACATTTTTGTCCTCAATAAGACAAGGAATATGTATTAATAAAGTAAACAGTCACTTCTGACTTTATGTTGACTTTAAATGTCAAGCTACTATTTGAAACACGTTTCATATTTAACCTTGCACAGTGATGACTACTGTCCCTTGTAGCAATATAGCAGTAGGCATCCCCCAAGTGTGTATATTTGAAACTGTAATCATCCGAACATGTTCTTCCACCCTTCTGCAATAGCTCAAATAAGTCACATCATGGATATGCTCGGCATACTTAATTACAGAACCCTGTTGCCCAGCCCAGCAGAAGGCTCTCAGAAACTAATTGAGTCATGGTAAAAATTGGCGAGGTCCTGTATGAATAATTAATGAAGGCCAGGGCATGATTTCTCACCATACGGTTGGTTTATTATCAATGCAGATGTGAGACACATCCATTTATCCTGAAACTGGAAAAGGATGTACTCCCAAAAAAGTGTGAACATTATAAGTAAGGATTGGCGTGCCAGTTAAAGGGATAGCTCACCCAAAAATTGTGTCATCATGTACTCACCATCATGTTTTTCCAAACCTGTATGTGTTTCTTTTTTCTGTTGAACACAAAAAACATTTTAAAGAATTTTGGTAATCAAAGAGTTGGCGGTAGCCATTGACTTCCTTGGTAGGAAAAAATCAACAGGCTATTGTCAACTGTCTGGTTACCAACATTCATTAAAGAGGTCATAAACTGCATTTCTTTAATGTTTGATGTTTCCTGTTGTGCACTTATTTTGTTAGTATGAATTTGACATCAAAAAATTGTCATAATGTAAAATAAAAAAGGCATTTTTCATACTCTGAATTTTTCCTCTGATTTAACCCTTAAATGCATACCTCGGGTCGTTAGCGACCCGAGACGTCATTCACTACCCTGCTCCTCATTCATTTTTTAAAGTTAGACATCAACCTCTTTAGTATTCCTCAATCAATCCATTTTAAACAATATAGCAAGAAAAAAATAATAGAATTATAATTGAATGCCTGTTTTTTCACTATTTTTTTGTCAAAATTGTATAGGGTCGCTAACGACCCGAGGTGTGTAGGATTGTATGTATGTATTTTTTGCACTTTTATTCCACAAGGTGGCAATGTCTGATACGCAATGATGAAGTGACGTTACACTCATAGTTACCTCTGACAGAAAACAAAACAATAATTATAATCTGCAAAACTTGAAATGGCTCAGTAATTTACAGCAGAGAGCAAGTACTAAACACAATCAAATATTAGTGTCACTGTCTCTTGATGATGGATGTGGTCAAGAAGCTGTCAGTGATCAAAATATTGATTTTGAAAACATTGAAAATGAAAAAGGAGCATTCTTTGATTGCTTTCTGTATATAATTTAATCCCAGTTTAAATAAACGATTATTTTCATTCTACTAAGAAAAACAATGTGAAGTTGAACGTTTAGTCACTGGTTTGATTTACTAACACATAGAACAAGAATATCTCACTGCACATGAATCATTACATATGAGAAATCACTGATCACAGATCAAGCTTTTGAATTAACACAGTTTCATGTTGGGTCATTACTGTCGAGTCCATATCGTAAAAGTCTGGTTGCAAAGTCTGCTCCAAATACGAATAACGATTTAACAAATAATCCACAGTGAAATGTACCGAATACAAATTTATAATGCTCAACTGAGACATTCACAATTTTTAAAATAATAAAAATATAAAAATAATCCCATTCCTAGCATTGGGATCCTTTAGAAGGTAATGTTATTTATATTCAAGTGATCCTGTATTGCTCTTCTCTTCTCGCCATCTTACTAACACGTCATTCTCATGACCCCTTTAAAATATATTTTATGTTTAACAGAAGAAAGAACCTCATACAGGTTTGGAACAACACGAGGGTGTTGAATAAACAAAATAAGCATCATGCTGCAAGTTTACTCTTTCAGGAAAACAACTGTCATGGTAACAATCAAATACATCGTAGCAACTACAAATCACTCAACACCTTGAAATGAGCAAATGAAAGCAGCACTTGCAGCTTGATTTGTTTAGTATTGATAAAGAATATCATTAATCATAAATCATCATCATCATCACCATCACCATCATCATCATCATCATCATCATCATCATCAAATTGTGTGGAATCCAGATGGTGGTACTGGCTTATTTCATTGTGTCCAGGTGAGGCTTTTGGGTGTTTGGGGAGTAAGAATGTAATTTAGAGTATGAGGAATTAAATTGTTCAATGCTCCAGAGACATTAAGCAGCCAGTTGGACTTGACAGATTCTCTACAAACACACACACATACACACACGTACACACACAAACACACACACACACACGCGCACGCACGCACACACACACAAACGCACACACACGCACACCCGGTTCTGATTCACTATCTTTGTGAGGACTCTCCACAGACTGAATGGTTTTTATACAAACTGTATATTCTCTCCCTTCACACTAAACCTACCCCTGGTTCACAAATATGTAGAATACTTAAAGTCATAGTTCGCAAAGCAAAGAAAAGGTTCATAATAAAAATTCAGTCAATATTTTTCTCACTTCCCAATCTGTAAGTCCTTATTTTTTCCATGCAACGAGAAAGAAGAAATGGCACGTGCTTTCATATAACAATACTCTGTAGAGTGAAATTAAATTTGTTGATAAATAAACTTGGTTATTGACTCCAAACTGAATGTCAGAATGGGAAAGAAAGGTGATTTAAGCCAAGTTGGAGCCAGACGGGTCAGTCTGAGTATTTCACAATCTGCTCAGTTACTGGGATCTTCACGCACAACCATTTCTAGGGTTTACAAAGAATGGTGTGAAAAGGGAAAAACATCCAGTATGCGGCAGTCCTGTGGGCAGAAAATAACCACTCGTTACAACCGAGGTATGCAGCAAAGCATTTGTGAAGCCACAACACGCACAACCTTGAGGCAGATGGGCTACAACAGCAGAAGACCCCATCGGTTACCACTCATCTCCACTACAAATAGGAAAAAGAGGCTACAATTTGCACAAGCTCACCAAATTTGGACAGTTGAAGACTGGACAAAATGTTGCCTGGTCTGATGAGTCTCGATTTCTGTTGAGACATCCAGATGGTAGAGTCAGAATTTGGCGTAAACAGAATGAGAACATGGATCCATCATGCCTTGTTACCACTGTGCAGGCTGGTGGTGGTGGTGTAATGGTGTGGGGGATGTTTTCTTGGCACACTTTAGGCCCTTTAGTGCCAATTGGGCATCGTTTAAATGCCACGGCCTACCTGAGCATTGTTTCTGACCATGTCCATCCCATTAGGACCACCATGTACCCATCCTCTGATGGCTACTTCCAGCAGGATAATGCACCATGTCACAAAGCTTGAATCATTTCATTTGGTTTCTTGAACATGACAATGAGTTCACTGTACACTGAAAAAAATGACTTTGTGGTATGGTAAAATCTATTACATTAATTCATGTAATTATTACATTGTAAAATCAAGTTTAAGTTGGAACTATATATCTTAAGTAAAATGTACACAGTCTATTCATGTAATAACTTAACTGAGAAAAAAAGAGTAAATTTTATCATATATTTACAAATAATATTTAATGTTTTATAGTCACAGCACATTCACCTAAAATATTAAGTAAATTTTATTCTGAAAAGCAAAGTGCATTTGAAAATGCGCACAGATTTTTCGCAAAGATCCAACTTCAGTGGTGGCAGAGACGGTCATTTTGGGATGTTGCTTTTATTTGGCTGATTTATTCTCAATAAGTTTTAACTTTTCACTGAACGTGAGTTTTAATCACAATAACGGTAGCCAACGCTACATAAGTTCTTATTGAGAATTAATAGAGTTTTTTTATGTCACCATTATGGCGATTAGTGTTTTCTTTAGTTGGGCAGTTTGGCGACTTTTTAGTGTTAGTGTTTCTCTCACTGCTGAGTTTGCTATGGCAAGAGAAGCAGAGAAAACATGATCAGATGCTTTTGGCCGCTTGATGATCAGAATATGATCATTGTGTAGTGGCTTAATTCACCAATCTTATACGTGAATATGAGCAATATACTATTAACCTTGTTTTATTCTAGAAAAGATCCAGCACAGTTTTAACCAGAAAAGTTGAATATATTTTATAACAGACTGTACACTAAGCACTTTGAACACCTGAAAGCTTTTCTCACACACAGATATCAAGATTCAGCCTAAGAATCTCAACAATGGTGACATGCTTCATGCCACAATGCATTCTGGGAGCATCATGCAAAACTAAGAAATATCAGCAATATTCACTTGGGTTTGTAATTGGATGCAATGCTAATCTGAGTGAAAGTTACAATCTATAGATAAGTATTGCCAGTGCAATTTACTTGTGTATTTTACATAAAAAATAAGTGGTTCTAGTAAGTAAATATTACTTAGAATAGCCCGAGTAAAGATTACAAGGACTTTCTGTGTGGAAAAAGTTTCCTAGCTTTTTTTAAGTAAATGTCACTCCAAATTTTTTTCAGTGTACTAAAATGGCCCCCACAGTCACCAGATCTCAACCCAATAGAGCATCTTTGGCATGTGGTGGAACGGGAGCTTCGTGCCCTGGATGTGCATCCCACAAATCTCCATCAACTGCAAGATGCTATCCTATCAATATGAGCCAACATTTCTAAAGAATGCTTTCAGCACATTTTGAATGTAGCATTTGTGAATTAAATTTAAAGTCCTCTGAAAATCATACAGAAGAAACAGAAGAAACACATCTAAATTTGTTATTCATTCAACATGAGAACTGGATCATGGAATCTCTTAGAATTTAAAGGTGCAGTGTGTAGTATTTATGAAGATCTATTGACAGAAATGCAATATTATATACATAACTATCAGTTGTGTAAAGTAACGAATTACAAATGCTCTCGTTACTGTAATTGAGTAGTTTTCCTTTTTTAGGCGCATGTAAGGCTAAAGAAGACATACTATATTATCAAATATTAAGCTTATCTTGCCATCTCCTTCACAAATCGCACACACGTTATAATATTCATTCAAATCAGGTGAACTTTGCTGAAGACTGTTCGACTGCAAATTATAATTTCTTCATTTTGCGGCATTCTTGTGATGAGCTGCTGATTGCTGCTTTTTCATAGACAATGTCACATTGTCCCCTGTCATCTTATTCCTTATTCCTATAATTAAAACCCAGTGAAGTGCACAAAGGGGAAAAGGTTAGTTTTGGAAAAATGGACACAATTCAAGAAGGAGTCAGGACCCCAGTTAATCAAAATGCCACAATAGAGATAAAACTCCAATCCATCACTGATATACCATAGACACATTTAACATAGGATGACAGTCTGTTTGTACAACATTATCATTTGGAACTAATTGAGATTGCCAATAGTAAGACTGCCTGCGATATAAACAATGCATTGTCATAATTCTATAGCTTAATCAAAGCTTTTATTGAAATCGAATTATAGAGATGTCAGACACCAGCTTTTCAACAGACTCATTTATTCACTACCTGCGGTAAATGGAAAAAGAGTTCAGTGCTAATGAATACACTGACAACCATATAGCTTTGTTTTACCAATTCTCTAATTAAATACAAGTGTTTTATTTTATTTTATTAAGGTTACCCTCTAATATTTCTTGATCTAAAGGCATGCATCATTGTGCACAGAATATAATAATTATTCTCATGTTATGCCCAATATTAAAGATCAACACTATTTTTTTTAATAAATCACATAAAACTAAAATAAATAAAATACAACTGCTACAATTAAATTAAAATATTCAAATGTTGAACACTATCGTATAAAGTTTGGGAAGATTTGTACAGTTTTAAAAAGAAGCATCTTATGCTCAACAAAGCTGCATTTGAAGTAGATGGTCAAAAAGTAAAACTAGTCACATTATGAATTAATATTACAATTTAAAAGGGACCTATATTATGCAAAATGTACTTTTACATGGTGTTTGGACATGAATGTGTCGGCAGTGTGTGTACACAACCACCCTATAATGGTAAAAATCCACCCGCTTCTGTTTTTTGATCCCCATAAAAGCTATTTGCTAATTAAAGCTTTTGTGACATCACAAATGTCTAGGCCCCACCCATGACTTAACAGACCCCGCCCTCAGTGAGCTGTACACGCCCACCATGTTTATCTCCTCGCCAGAGCATTTAACAGCAGCATTCAAATGAAGAAATGCATTCTTATTAAAGGAACTGTATGCAAGAAATGTATTTCAATTAATCATAAAATGGCCCTGATATGTCACTAGACATTAAGAAATCATGGAAATTTCAAATACTTAGAGAAGCCAAAACTGTCTTTTTTATATTTTACACATAAATCCAACTCATCCGTTCAACAACTGTTCCATTTTCACTACTGATGCTCAAATCCCCAACTCTCATTGAAAACTAAACGAACGACCAACCTCTAGCAAATCATTGTCAATGTAAATATCAACGTGAAAGATATCATAAAGTTAAATCGCCTTGTTTTTTGGTTCAAGAATACTTGACTGAAATGATATGGGTGATACTGGAAGTATCACCTTTGACAAAGCACACCATTAAAGAGTTAAAATGTGGAGAAAAAAACAGGAACAGAACACAATTTATCAGTATCATGCAAGCAGTTCAAGGGGATCAAATTTGATTCGTTTTTTCACCGACACAGGACTGAGGAACTGCAAGTCCTCACGCAGCAGCACACCGGAATAAAAGAGCCGTATCCTACTGCAAAGCTCATGTGGGATCAGGTGTTTACCCCCAGATGGTATTCTCCACACGTTAACTCAACTGCAGACCAGAGCAAATAACCATTTACAGACCCATACGGAGAGACCAGTGAGCCTTGTTGAGTCCTGAGCATCATTCACAGACAAGAACAGCTCAGGTTCTTGTTGGCACAGGAGTACCATGGCGGAACAGACAAGCCAAGCATTGGGGACTGCACACACTATCCAAGAGATGGTAACATTATCCATGAAGGGCTTTACGTTTAGGTTCATTTCTCACAATTTAAAGGCAATATGAAGGCGGAAACACAACCATGCTCAAGATGTTGAAGTGCACCATGTCAAAAATGTAGTACTCTTGTATGCTACAGCTGACTTTTTTTCTTTGAACTTTGCTCTTATGCATATGAACAGCATGTTACATGTATGTACAGGACCTCTAATTATTCCCTCTGAGACCTATTAGTTCTTTGATGAACATATGCCATTGAATAATTCCATCCCAGTTGGTCCTACGATTTTCTTGATATCTAAATCCAACGAGTTTGACTGAGAAGTATTCTGATAAGGTTTAATTGTGAAATTAACTTTACATTTTAAGTCAGCTCTTTTTAATAACATTTTTGGCTATTCTAGTAAGTTCTTGTAAACCCTCCAATCATGCACAGTCAAAAAACTACATAATAGTATGCAGGATCCAGGTGGTTCACTTTTGACGGTTTGCTGATTATGCTAATAAATATGAATTTTTATTCAATGCAAGTATATTTGATGACATGTTTTGGGAGGCTGCATAACAACTAGGCCTCCAGGTACAGACTTTTTATTGGGAGCTGAAAGCATTAGGAAATTAACCAAAATACTGAATAGATTGAAATTCAAGGAGTAGAGGATGTACAGAATTTTGTACATAATAGGGAGTCCAATACTAGATATCAATGTAAAATGTAATTTATGATATGATACCATACACTCTCAGAAAAAAAGGTACAGTGCTGTCACTAAGGTGGTACCCTAAGGTACAAAAGTAAAAAGGTACATCTTTGTACCTTACTAACCCCTAAATGGTACATATTAATACCCTAAAAGGTACATATCAGTTAAGAGTGCGTATTAGTACCTTTAAGGTACATATTAGTACCTTTTCAGTTTTGTACCTTAGGGTACCGCCCCAGTGACAGCACTGTACCTTTTTTTCTGACAGTGTATACTTAAAAAAGTACCTAAAGCTATTTTATAATATTATGAATGTCTTTACTTTTGATAACTTTTCATGCATCCTTGCTAAATAAAATAATTAATTTCTTTTTTTTAAAACTACACAAATGTAACTACAATAACAGATTAGTATACAATCACATATAAGTCCATTTTTATAATAACAATGTTTAAAATGTGTGTGTGTGTGTGGGGGGGGGGGGCATGTTTTTGTGACATATGAGGACACAAATGTGTATAATGACATAGGTATGACATAGGTATTACAAGGAGAAGGTGACTTATGAAGACATTGGCCATGTCCCCACTTTTCAATTTTTTGAAAACATTTTTTTTTTAGAAAGTAAAAATGCAGAATGTTTCCTGTGATGGGTAGGTTTAGGGGTAGGGGCAGTGTAAGGGGATAGAAAATACGGTTTGTACGGTATAAAATCCATTACGCCTATGGAATGTCCCCATATGTCACAAAAATGTGCGTGTGTGTGTGTGTGTGTGTGTGTGTGTGTGTGTGTGTGTGTGTGTGTGTGTGTGTGTGTATGTGTGTGTGTGTGTGGGTCTGACATTCGTGTTTGCAAAAGAAATCTTGCTCCATCATGTATCTTTACTCAAAGTAGTAAGAATGATCTGCATTAATAGGTAATACTGCAGCCCACAGCTGATTTACAGTAGTATTTCATTAAGTCTGTAATAACACGAGTTAGCCGGTTAGCCAGATACTTGCGCAATATTAAATACAATAAACACATTGTAGAGCATCTAGTAGATCCAGTATCCACTGCATAGTTTGAGGTGGTTCAAGGTTTCCCTGCAGTGTTTTTGCGTGCAATAAGCCGACAGGCAATCTGCTAATGTTTCATTGCGACAGCTTGTTTAAAAAACAGTTAGTTTAACTCAAGAGTTGACCCTTACTTTTGAGAGACAATAACTGCACTTTCAGATTTAATACTTTGCAGGATGTTTTCATTCACTTAGAACTATGTTACACACTACATGAAAAGTCCTTTTTAAAAAGGATTTAGAGAGACTGATTCATCCATCAAGTCGTTTAAGAATCATTGAACATTGTGGCGATGTGCAATGTATAATATGAGAAAATTAAAGTGTTTTTTTTACCTTTAATGCATGGAGACTCCAAAACAAGAGCTTCTTGACTGCAAAAAGAAAGAGGTTTTGGATTGGAGCTGACACCAAGAATTGGGGCCAGAATTTTAATATGTCTCTCATTTTGGCATCTGAAGAGAGAACGCGAGATCAGAACTAAGAAACTCTCAAAAATCAATAGCAACGGAGCAACACGAACTGTCCAAGTGATAGCCATTGACACAAGCTAGCTATACCAATGATGAAATAATCACTTTGTTAGACCATGGAGGATACTTGCGTATTGCATGAAATATTCTCTGAGAAACCAAAATAAACCCTATTGCATCCTGGGTAATGTCCTGGGCATGTCTTTCCAGGTGTGTTCATTTATACCGTGAGTAAACCTTCAGGACTTCAACCATGAGCGATTGAACCTAAAATACTGTAAATAACTAATACTGATGGAATCTGATATCATGGGTGCCTGCTATTATAACCGTAGGCTGTTAAGTGGCAGCGAGGATCCATCTATTTCTGGTGCTTTTTCCACATGCAGTTAGATTCCAGATTGGAGACTAGGGCAAACTTGTCTACAAATGATAGCACTCCCTATTAATCCTCCACGGGGTCCCTTTTCTCTTCTCATTTCTCTCCCACAGGCTATAGAAAACACATATTTTCTACTTGGTCACATAAATCAATGTTATGTTGAATGGTTTGGGGGCTAAATAGTAATCAAAAGCCCCCATGATGGCTATAATCTGTCTTTGTCATACACAATGCCCAAGTGTGCCAATTTGAGCTGGGAAACAACACATTATAGACAAAGAAGTATTAAAAAATATATGAATATATGTGTAGTCCAGGTCACACACTGATCAGGCATAACATTACGCCAAAACAGCCCTGACCCGTCGAGGCTTGGACTAATGTAAAAGAAAACGGGATTCAAGTTGTGTGTCACTATATTATAGTGTGTGTCTTATTAGCTGTCTGATTGGAACATTTCTGTTTTTATTGTGTCTGTTTATTTTCGCTCAGTGCCAGGTGTTTCTCCAACAAAGTGCCTGAGCTGCCACTTTATTTCAAGAGAATGTCAGAAACAAAAGCATCCCGAGAAATCAAATCAGAGAGCTCAGGAGGAATCTGGGAGACAAAGTACCGTCTTGTAGGGGTTTCGTTTCCTCAAGTACATTTATTCAAAGATGTTATTTTTGCAGCATACAGGTTTAATCTTGGTAACAAATAGAGGATACAAGAAAAACAAGTTTTTGTCAGAAAATGCCCTGAGTTAGAGGTTTTATAAAAGTTATGGTCCTCTATATTTATTTCTCAGGGGAGGTCATCTCATGAAAAGTGCATTTTCCTTGATCTTTTGAGATAAAATAGTTTTATGTGCTGTTTAAAAAGTCTCACTTTTAGAACTCAAAATTATAACAGCTTGAAGAAACACAATTAGTTGTTATTTTGAGTAACACAATAGTGTAACCAAAAAAAGGTTCGGTGGAGTTCTATATGGGTCTCACGGTATACCGATACTATAGGGTAGTATTAGGCCATGTCCACACTAATAGGGTTTCGTTTTAAAACGCATCTCTCCGTTTTGGCCAACCATCCACACTGAGACGGCGTTTTAAAATCAACAAAAACATAGCTTCCATAGTGTGGCTTGTGAAAATGGAGATATCTGAAAATGATGACGCACGTTTAGACATTCGATGCATTGTACCAATAGATATGTCTGTTTATACCACTATTGTGCCAGCTATGTGCTATTCATTTCACACAGTTGCTAAAATACATGCACACTTCACATCACAGTGCAAGGGTGACAGAAAATTTGTTTGCCTTTGCTGTCCATTGGCAAAACACAAATGGAGTTGCGTTTTAGACCAAACATAATGGTTGACCGAGTGCAACCTGGACGCATCAGTGAATGGTGAATAAAATGGTCCTGCCAGAAAAATTGTGTGATAACTTTAATGATGTCTGTTTGTCTGGCTATCACCAGACCAAGCTCAATTTAAAATTGAACACTGTTCTAGGGAGTCTGATCGTTATTTTCTACTGCACAAGAGGAGTGATAAACGAGCATTATTTAAATGACTCTGTACGCAATTGGATAGTCCTTCAACCAATCAGACCACAAGAGGCGTGATCAACGGGCAACAACCCATTGCTTCTCTAGCTGTCATCGTGTAAAACCCGCCAATAGCGCACCAGGTGGATAAGCCAGTCTGTGATTGGTTCCTGCAAAAGTGGAACAGAAGCAGTATACTGTAAAAAACGTTTGTTGGTTTTTGTTGGTTTAACTTAAAAAAGTAGCCTGGTTGCCTTAAAATTTTGAGTTTATTGAAATATAAAATTTGAGTTGATACAATGACGGAAATTGGTTTAACAAAACCAAAATAAAAGAAATTCAAAATATTATTGTATCTGAACCACATAAAAAATTTGATAAATCATGAAAATAGCACAGTTTGGCATGTTTCACTGCGTCAACACAAATAAAACACACACAATTACACAATATGCTTACAAAATCTTTGAATATTATTTTAACAAAGGTTTCGAATCTCCATTTTTTTTTCATTGTATTAACTCAAAATCTAAATTTCATTGAACTCAAAATTTGAAGGCAACCAGCTAGGTAACCTTCTTTCTAAATATTTTTTTACAGTGTAGAAATGAGTGTACAGGTTTCCAGACTGAGTTGCAAGACATACCGGCCTCGACGACTGTGTAAACAATAACACGGAGATGAAACTGAACGCTTTGCTGACTTTGTGGTCCTTTTTAGGAGCCGTTGTGCAGTTAAATGCCGTATTGTATTATACTGCAGCTGTCTACAAGCTCAAGAGGCAACTGTTTACACGGCCAGTGTGCATGAACTGTCATATGACATGTATTTTCGATTGTGCAGTGTAGACAGATGGTGCGCTCATCCCCTCATGGGATGTTCGTATTTATGTGGTGAAAAGTCTTATGTTGTCTATTTACGACATCATGTGCGTTCAAGTCTCTTTAGTCGGAGCAAGATGGCGGTGTAGGGGAGCGCGGGGCACAACCTAACGCAGGGTTATTTATAACACGCATGGTTTAACACTTTCCACACATGCCAGGATGACGAAACTTTGTGTATTTTCTAGTTGCCAAATCAACACTATATAGAGAGAAAATAGCGCCAAAATTAAAAAAGCTTTGGAAGATATCACTGAACATTTATTTTGCCACAGCAAACGTAAATTTCTAACTTACGTTTATTTTTTTTATCTCTGTTTTTTGTGTTTATTTAAAATAAGACAAATCTGATAGTATTTGAATCTTATATCTGTTATTTAAATCTTTAATGCTGATCTAACAGCAGAAGACGCGAGCCGCGGTTTAAATCTCAGTCGCACAGGTGTGGTGTGTTGTCACACTGCGTTACATGAGCCCCAATTAGAACTATGATATATTCTATACTTTTATGAATTCTTTTGAGAAACCATGAGACAAGGGTAAAAAAGGACTGAGAGTCAATGTTCAGAAATGATTCATTATTATTCTGTTTTTATCTATGCTGTACAGCTGTATTAGCGATGTATTTGTTGTCCAAATCAAAAATGTGTGTATTTTTAATGATAAAGAAGGCATTATTTTATTTCAAAAAGTTAATAATTTTATTTTGTTGAAAAAATATTCGAGTTTTTTTTGGATACTTTTTTAATTATATCAGAGAACATTTTAAGCTGCCATTTGCTCATGTTACAATGTGCCCACCTATGGGTATGTTGTGACATTTCACTTCCATTCTTTCGGGTTAAATCAAGAAAATCCTACCTTCTTTTAATTAATTTTACAAAAATACAGCAAGGTTTGCTGTTTATAGAAAATAAACACCAAAGAATCCGCATCAGGTGAGTTTTAATCTTTTACGTTTTTAATTATCTGTGAAGCCACTGTAAACGGCATTGTTATATATTAAGCTAATATTTTTAGTATTACAATGCTAGCTTACTTTGTTGTAAATAACAAAGCCTGACAGCATCACTGCTAACTAAATACCCGTTATAGTCGACTACAGACATTGCATCAATTGATTCCGCCATGTTTCTCACTAACACATCTCCAACTGATACAGATCGTGGCTCAAAGAAAATCCCGAACTTCCCACTGGTATATAAGACTTTGTGGTGGCGTTCATGCGTGTTCAATTTGCAAATAGGATCTTTAAGACATGACTTGAATGCAGCAAGAAAACGTTTCTGAAACGCAATGGAAATGCCAGTGTGAACAAGGTTTTTATTTTAAAACGAAAACATAGTGTAAACGGGGCTTTTATAGATCAGTGATTGTAACATATTCATTTTAAAAGTAACATTCCCCAACACTTTCAGTCAGAAAAATATGAAGAATAAAAGGGTTTTTGAAACATTGAGACATTATACTAATATCCAGGTTGTTTATATATTTGCCACTTAACTTAGTTTTTTTTTTCATTCAAAGCTCCTAGGCCAGGGTTTGCAAGACAAATAATATAAAAAGTAAAAGCAATAATATATATATATATATATATATATATAAAACAATAACAATTTGAGATGAAAATTTCAAGGACATAAATAAAAAGCTAGTGGACTAAGTGTGAGGAATAGAAATGAGCCTCACACAGGTCTCTGCAGTGTTGATTTCTTGCGTGGCACAGAGGAACAAATCTGACAAAAGCTTATCGTTTATATTAAGAATTTATTCCATCAATCAATACGACATGCTGCCACATATAGTACAGAAAAGCAAGAAACACAGAAATGTTTTTTATTTATACATGACATATCTCTGTAAATCATTGGTGAAATAAAGGTAACAGGAAGCTTTCGTCTACAGAGGAAGCTGCATGCATTGGAAATAAGCTAAAAGTAGACATTTGAAAATGTTCTAAAGAAGGAATTCTCAGCTCCAGTGTCAATCACATCCACTTCAAGGTGAAATAGAGGCCATGTCTCAGTGACATGTACAGAAGCACTAGAAAATCAGAAGAACTGGATAATTTTCCATTCTTCCGTGGTTATAGAAACCTTCAAGCGGGAGAACTGTTACCTCCACTTCAAAAACAGTGGCAGTAAACAACAAACTCAAGGTCAGGTACTGAGAAGTGGGAATTCTTTAAATCTATTTGGTAGGACCCGTGTGCAGAAGCTTGTGGGAAGGAAAAGCCAAGCAGCAAATCCAAGCTCTCGAGAGGAACGCTTGGCAAAGGAAGAAACAGAGACAAAATGAGACCTGTAATGGAGGGATTACAGAATGAGGCATAAACAGGGAAGGAGAAAAGACAAAAGCTCAGAGGTATATGGAAAGGTGAGGCAACACATCAAAGTGCATGATTATATAGCGCTTAATACACTGGAGCTTCCTGACAACACAAACACATATCCGTGATATGGGAGACACAAGATCATAATTTAAATGCAAGTAGAGATGTAGGCTACTATATAGCTTGCATTACCATAGCACAAATTCCACTTCCTGAAAAGGCAATATTTTTTACCCAAATCAACAAAAATAAATACAAAATCATGAATACTGTTTTAGGATTAAAGATAATTGCATTCTGATATAATTTTTATGAGAATGAAAGGCATTCCCCTCAAATTCTAATCTTGTAGGACTTAGAAAATATAGACTACACTGTAGTCCTTTATATCTTTTAAAGTGTAAAATGTTCATTCATAATTACTATAGGCTATTAGCTACTGTTAAGAGGACTTAATTTGAATGTTTGAATCTGAACTAAAACGTTCTTATTTGTGACAGCGGTAAAGGACTCTATTGAAATCGCATACCTCCCTGGAAGGCAAAAAGCTTTGTGTGATAAGATCATGTTCGAATTCACAGAGTAATTCACAAAGTACCTGGATGACTTACTACTTCACTACTTCAGATTCTACTAAATGTTTTACTTCTGAAGGTTTACTCACAGTATAAATGAACACACCTGGAAAGACAAACCCAGGACATTATCCAGAATGCATTCAATATGTTTTTTTTATTTACTGCAGTGGAGAAGCTCTTGGTGACAAATTGTCTAATTAAAGCCTTAAAAAAAACTGTTTCCCATAAAATATTAAGCAGCAAAAAAAAATAATAATAATAATAATAATAATAATAATTATAATAATAATTTATATAACAATAACAATTTATAATTGTTTTTATTTCATAAATGTAAATGGACTGGACTGCATTTATAAAGAGCTTTCATCAGACCCTATGGCCATACAAAGCGCTTTACATATCGCCTCACATTCACCCATTCATACACAGACGGCGATGTCAGCCATGTAAGGCACCATCCAGCTCGTCTGGAGCCGCTGGGGTTAGGTGCCTTGCTCATGGACACCTCGACACTTGGTCAGGGACTGGGATTAAACCACCAACCTTTCGGTTTGTAGACAACCTACATGAACTTCTGAGCCACTGCCACCCCACATAAATGTTTAAATGTTTCATTTGTCAATTTTGAGATTTTGGGCTTTTTGGCATTTCAAAAAGTGTATTTTTCAGACAGGTGAAAAGAAACCATCTAAAATAGACTTTTAAGTGTACCTTTTATGGCACTTTATCTATTTGCGTCAGTAGATTTCTATTAAAGTACATATATTCAAAGGCTGTTTTCTCAAAATGAGTTTTTCTCCTGCACTGAGCCAGAAAAATCACTTACATACAAACTTTACAGATTTATTACTTTCTATATTCTGAAGGTTTTTACAGAGGGGATTGTTCATATATCATTTGCCTAATTTTGAACATTTTATTCCTAATGAACAGAGATATTTAATCCTCTCTGTAAAAACCTCTGACTCTAATATGTCAAAAATATATATATTTTTTAATCTGACTTCATCCAATGTTCAGTTTTTTGATAAATAATTAGATAATGCCTCATTTTGGAAAACTTGTAATATACTTTTTTGTTGTTGTTGCAATTCTTACTCAATTAACTGGGAAAGTATGGTGATATCCATTCGTTTTTTATTTAAATGTTTTATTATTTTATTCACCCGAGTTGTTTTGCCTTAATATGTGAATAGAATTGTTTGTTAAGTTCTTGCCCTTGAAAATGAGAAAATACCATAGAAGAAAAGAAAGGAAGAGGAAGATTGAGACAGAGAGAGAGAGAGGATTTATTTTCTCTTTGAACTGAGTATGACATTGAATCAGTGCTGTGCTTCGATTCATCTCTTGTTTATCACAATGGACTACGAAATTGATCCACCGGCTGCAATGAAGCACTAAAGCACTATTTAAAGAGAGTCAAGCTCCTTTCTGTGTGTATTAATTGAGGAAGCTTCACAGCTACATAAACAACTAGTTTGTTCAATGTTAACCTTGTGTATTCTTTGAGATTTAAGTCATTGCCTCTAAACTCTGTTTTTCTGCTCTTCCTTTTCTGTTGTTTCTTTCTTCTCTGCAGTTTACCATCAGATATCCATTAAGTCAAATCCAAAAAATTCGCAAACACAGAAAATTCGCAAACACAGAATTGTTGACATATTCGCAGGTTTATTAAAAAAGAAAAACTGAAATATCATCTGGTCCTGAGTATTCAGACCCTTTGCTCACCCTTTTGATCTAATACTACCATGAGTCGTTTTGGGAAGGATACAACAAGTTTTTCATGTCTGGATTTGGGGATCCTCTGCCTGTCACGATTCATAATATCATAGTCTCTTTCCTCTCTATAGCTGTGTCTCATTTCAGAAGGCTGTGTCCACCGGAGGTCGCATTCGAAGGGTGAATACGTCATAAGGCCGTCTCATTTCAAAAAAGTGAGTAGGACACTCCAAACGCGACCTTCGAATGCGTCCTTCTTTCACAGGAATTCGGAGTGTACATGAGGTGTAGCCTTCACGGCTGGAGATAACCCACAATTCTTTGCGTCTCCGTTAACAACCGTCATTTTTTTTCATATTATATGAAAAAATGGCACCACCGCCAGATATACATGCGAGCGTAGGTGTGGTGTTTAAATTAAGTAGTTCAAGCTTTTTTTGTTGTTTTAAGCTCTATTACCTCAAACAGATGGTTTTGGTAAACAGGATTACAACTGTTTAGTGCATTTTAAACGTTTAGAACAGTACATTGCTGTCAAGACAAGAAACATTTCATAGTCATTTTCAAGTTATAAATAATTTTCATTCATATAACTGCCGTGAGAGCGCAACGAGGCTGAACTTGTTGGAATAGCAACGTGATACTTCCTGCCTGTGTGTCCTACGAAGGACGTCTCGTTTAATTCTGATTGAGGACACTTCGTATACTGCATCCTACACGGACATTTTCCTGGACCGTTCCCACCTGGTGGAATGACCTGCCGATCTCAATTCGTGCTGCCGAGTCTGTAGCCATTTTTAAAAAACATCTTAAGACACATCTTTTCCAATTGCACTTTTTCTATTGCACTTGACCAATACAGAATAGCACTTACTGATCATATCTACGTCTCTCATCCGGATTTGTGCCTTCAGGCGGGTATGTTACATAGTTATCATAGCTACCAAAATCCAGTGTTCTGTATTTTGCGTACGTGAGTTTTTGCTGTCGATGGCTATTGCTGCGCGTTTAGCTAGAATGCCATACAAAACCAACCCATTGGGCCACTGAATCCGCATTAACGACAACGGTTGGGGCATCAGCCTTAGTCCTAATGGGTTGTTATCATAGCTATCAAAATCCAGTGTTCTGTATTTTCCGTACGTGAGTATTTGTTGTAGCTGGCTATATAAAAAAAATAATAATAATAAAAATAAAATGTTGTGTACTGTGCTAATTAATTGAGATTTCTTACAGCTCTTACAGGTTGTTGGCCTTGTTTGTTTCGTTGCTTCTATTGCTCTACCCTTTTTTGGTAAGTCGCTTTGGATAAAAGCGCCTGCTAAATGATTAAATGTAAATGTAAATGTAAATCCTACACAGAACGTGTCCTCCGGAGGACGCAGCCTTCGTAATTTAACGAAATGAGACACAGCGTATGTGTGTGTGGTTGTGTTGGAGGCGGGGTCACTGATTACTGGGATTGGATCACCGTCACCTGCTGCACTCATGATCCACTGCATATATACACGGAGCTCACATACCTTTGTTGTCGGTCGTTGCCGTTGTCCAGCGGGTTCCTGGCTGTCGGTGTGTCTTTTTCCTGAGTGTGTGCTTCGTTCCAGATTCCAGGATTCCTTCGGTTCCGTGTGCCCATTGCCTGCCTGCGCTGCTTTGCCTGCCGCCATTCATCTGGATTTATCTGTCTATCCGCTGGATTGGACCTGTTTCCAGACGCTGCCGTGACTTTTTGTGCTTTATGCATCTGTATCACTGAGAGTAATAAATCCTTGTTCTAACTTGCATTTGGATCCTCTGTTTTCTGCCTACGCACGTAACACTGCCATTCCTCCTGGCAGATCCTCTCCAGTTCTGTCGGTCTTCAGGATGCAAGATGGCGCCGCCGTGTTCGGTCGCCGTTCAGGTCGCTCCTCTGAGACTTTGCTTTTATTTATTATTCTACACTCTTTTGTTCTCGATTTTTACTAATCTATCATCAGCCTTGGTCTGCTATGATAGCAAAACACTTTTGGATATAGGTTATCGCTACACTGACCTGGTTCAAGACGCTTTCATCAATCCTCTGTGGCCACCTGAGATTCTTCGGAACGCCGAGTTGAACAAAGGCCACCCGACTCGTAGGCGAAGATTCAAAAAACACAGCGGGAAACGCGCTGGGATCCGCAACAGACTGAGGAAGAGAGCATTCAGTCCCCCTCTCCCGAGCATTCTGCTCGCAAATGTCCAATCCTTGGAGAATAAGATGGACGATCTTAGAGCCAGGATAAGTTTCCAACGGGACATGAGAGACTGCAACATCTATTGTTTGTCCGAAACATGGCTCACGCCCGCGGTCCCGGACACAGCTGTGACGCCGTCTGAGAACTTCTCTGTTTTCCGGATGGACAGAACAGCCGAAGCCGGTAAAACCAAAGGCGGCGGAGTGTGTTTCATGATAAACAAGAAATGGTGCGATCCCAGAAACATCTCCATCCTTTCGCGATCCTGCTCGCCTCACCTGGAACATTTATCAATAATTTGCCGCCCATTCTATCTGCCTAGGGAGTTTTCTTCAGTCGTCGCCACTGTGGTTTATATTCCACCACAGGCAGACACGGGACTGGCTTTATCTAGCCTCCATGATGCCATCAGCGGCTCCACAAACAGCCACCCCGATGCGGCTTTCGTCGTCGCGGGTGATTTTAACAAAGCCAACCTTAAGAAAGTATTGCCTAACTTTCACCAACATGTCTCCTGTCCCACACGAGGAGCAAACACACTGGATCACTGCTATTCTCTGTATAAGAATGCCTACAAGGCTCGTTCACTACCAGCCTTTGGTAAATCGGACCATGCCGCCATTTTCCTTACACCTGAGTACAAACAAAGGCTCGTTCAGGAACCCCCGGTGAGGCGGGAAGTTAAACGCTGGTCGCCTCATTCAGAGATCACACTACAGGCAGCTCTTGACGACGTTGACTGGGACATGTTCCGAGCGAGTTCATCGGACGTCAGCGAGTTCACTGATGTGGCGCTCTGCTTCATCAACACACTGACAGAGCAAGCCACACAAACAATAACTATAACGTCCTTCTCTAATCAGAAACCGTGGGTGGACAGTTCAATCCGCGCTGCAGTGAACGCCCGCACTGCCGCATACAACGCCGGTCTACTAACAGGGAATATGAGGGATTATAAATTATCCTGTTATGCTCTCCGACGCGCCGTTAAAGCCGCAAAGCTCCGTTATAGGGATCGCGTGGAGTCTTATTTCCAACTCAACGACTCCCGGCGGATGTGGCAGGGACTGAGGACCATCTGTGCTTTTGGAACGAAATCCTCTGCAGAAGTGAGAGCTGATCCGTTGCTTGTGAACGAGTTAAACTCTTTCTACGCTCGCTTTGATGGCAATCGCGGCAGCGCGACACCGCCGAGTGACGCGTCAGACAGAATCACTCAGAGCTGCAACAATCACGTGATCTCTGTCTCGGAGGATGACGTTCGTAGGACACTCAAACGTGTGGATGTTAGGAAAGCTGCTGGTCCGGATGGTGTTTCAGGTCGTGTCCTGCGGTCCTGTGCTGATCAGCTCGCTGGACTCCTCACATCCATCTTCAATGAGTCCCTTGCTACATCTGTGGTCCCAACCTCATTCAAAAAATCCACCATCATCCCTGTCCCTAAGAACAGTAAACCCTCTTGCCTAAATGACTATCGCCCAGTGGCTCTCACGTCTTTAGTCATGAAGGTCTTTGAGAGACTCATCAAAAACAACATTTGCACCTCCATCCCTGACACCTTGGACCCTCTTCAGTTCGCTTATCGTCCCAATAGATCGACTGAAGATGCCATCTCTCACGTCCTCCACTCCTCCCTCACACACATCGACAGCAAGAATGGGAACTATGTAAGACTGCTATTTATTGACTATAGTTCAGCCTTTAACACCATAGTTCCCATTAAGCTAACTAACAAACTCCTGGATCTCGGACTGAACTCTTCTCTCTGTCACTGGATTGAAGATTTCCTCACTGGCAGACCTCAGGTGGTGAGAGTAGGACAGTTCACCTCCACCTCCATCACCGTGAGTGTGGGAGCTCCACAGGGCTGTGTCCTCAGTCCCCTGCTCTACTCTCTCTACACGCATGACTGTTTGTCCACACACAGCTCCACCTCTGTCATCAAGTTTGCGGATGATACTGTTGTCCTGGGCCTCATTTCCAACAACAATGAGACCGCATACTTGGATGAGGTGGAGCAACTGACATCATGGTGCCAAGACAACTGTCTCCTTCTGAATGTGAACAAGACCAAAGAACTGATTGTGGACTTCAGGAAGAGACAGCAGCGGTCATATTCCCCTCTCATGATCAGCGGGACACCAGTAGAGAGAGTGAGCAGCTTCAAATACCTGGGTGTCAACATCTCCGAGGACCTGACCTGGACTGCACATATCCAGTCTCAGGTGAAAAAGGCCAGGCAAAGACTGTACCACCTGCGCCAGCTGAGGAAATTCCGGGTCTCACCAGCTATCCTGAAAACTTTCTATTCAGGGGCGATAGAAAGTTTACTAACTCAGTGCATCACAGCGTGGTATGGTAACAGCACCAGTCACGACTGCAAAGCCCTGCAAAGAGTGGTGCGCTTGTCCGAGCGCATCTCAGGGTCAGCTCTCCCGTCTCTGCAGGACATCTACATCAAACGATGCAGAGGCAGAGCTACAAAAATCATCATGGACATTAATCACCCGGCCAACCCCCACTTCACCCGGCTGCCTTCTGGTAAGCGCTTCCGTAGCCTGATGGCCAAAACTGAGAGACTCAGGAGGAGTTTCTTCCCACAGGCCATCAGACTCCTGAACGCTGTCACTTAACTACATGTGACTTCACCTCACTTCAGTATTAACAAACTCACATACTGATATTGCACTGCACTTTATTCTTGTGTTCATGTCACTACTCATTATAATGCTGTTTGCACATTACACTCCTGCACTTCTGTTATCCACAGATTTATTTTTATAGTCTCCAGTTTACTTTATCTCACTTATTTTATTCCACATCTCTTATTTCTTTTACTTGATTTATTCATAATTCTACATATGTATATATATATAGCACCTTATCCTATTCCTATTTTATCCTATCCCTATTTTATAATTTATTGTGCTTTTTTTGTTAATTGTTATTTGCTGTCCATGGAGCGGACCTGTTTACATTTCACTGCCGGTTGTATTCTGTATAACTGTGTATGTGACAAATAAAACTCTTGAACTTGAACTTGAACTTGAACTTGATGTCAGATGGTAAACGTTGGTGGACAGCCATTTTCAGGTCTCTCCAGAGATCCTTAATTGGGTTTAAGTCAGGGCTCTTTCTGGGCCATTCAAGAACAGTCACGGGGTTGTTGTGAAGCCACTCCTTCATTATTTTAGCTGTGTGCTTAGGGTCATTATCTTGTTGGAAGGTGAACCTTCGGCTCAGTCTGAGGTCTTGAGCACTCTGGAGAAGGTTTTCGTCCTGGATATCCCTATGCTTGTCCGCATTCATCTTTCCCTTAATTGCAATCAGTCATCCTGTCCCTGCCATGATCTGTGCCTTGCCATACTTCTGTCTTTGAGCACTTCAGGCAGTTCCTTTGACCTCATGATTTTCATTTGCTCTGACATGCACTGTGAGCTGTAAGGTCTTATATAGACAGGTGTGTGGCTTTCCAAATCAAGTCCAATCAGTATAATCAAACACAGCTGAACTGAGTTAAATATATGAGTGCCACAGCAAAGGGTCTGAATACTTAGGACCATGTGATATTTCAGTGTTTTTGTGTCTGTAAAAATGTCAACAATTGTGTTTCTGACAATTTGGAGTGCTGTGTGTACATTATTGAGAAAAAAATGAACTTAAATGATTTTAGCAAATGGCTGCAATATAACAGAGTGAAAAATGTAAGGGGGTCCGTACCCACTGTATTTAGGCTTGCCGATGCGCACTAGATAAACTGGTACTTATGCTGCATTCATGTTGCATTTACTTATGATGACAACATGTGACATTATATTCAGAGCTGTTCACGTCCTTTGACTGTGAATTATTCATTACTATACGTGTCTGACTTGAAGCAGCACTGTACTGCGCAGACCGATCAGTGTACAATTTCTTAAAAAACAATACCCCATAATGAAAATGGGATATATATATTTATATATCTATATATATCTATATATATATATATATATATATATATATATATAGATATATAGATATATAGATATATATATATATATATATATATATATATATATATATATATATATATATATATATATATATATATATATATATATATCTCCCATGTACAGTACATAAGTAACAGCCTTTGCCATGACACTCAAAATTCAGCTCAGGAGCATCCTGTTTCCACTGCTCATCCTTTAGATATTTCTACAACTTCATTGGAGTCCACCTGCAGTAAATTCAGTTGATTGGACATGATTTGGCAAGGCACACACTTGTCTATATAAGGTCACACAGTTAACAGTGCATGTCAAAGCACAAACCAAACCATGAAGTCCAAGGAAGATCTGATCTGATCTGTACACAACAATTTCTGCAGCATTAAAGAAGCACAGCAGCCTCCATCATCCATAAAGGGAAGAAGTTTTGAATCACCAGGACTTTCTAGAGCTGGCCAAACTGAGCAATCGGAAGGAAAGGGGCTTAGTCAGGGAGGTGACCAAAAACCTGATGGTCACTCTGACAGAGCTCCAGCTTTTCTCTGTGGAAAGAGGAGAACCTTCCAGAAGAACAACCATCTCTGCAGCACTCCACCAATCAGGCCGGTATGGTTGGGGGTATAACACTTCTCAGTAACAAAGAAACAAAATTAAAGGAAACTAGACACCGCTCACCATCTGGTCAATACCATCCCTACAGTGAAGCATGGTGGTGGCATCATTATGGTGTGGGGGTGTTTTTCAGCGGCAGGAACTGGTAGATTATCAGGATCTAGGGAAAGATAAAGGCAGCAATGTACAGAGAAATATACTGTTCCAGAGCACTCTAAAACTCAGATTGGGGTAAAGGTTAATCTTCCAACAGGACAACGACCCTAAGCACACAGCCAAGATAACAAAGGAGTGGCTATGGGACAACTCTGTAAATGTCCTTGAGTGGCGAGTCCAGACTTGAACCCGACTGAACATCTCGGGAGAGATCTGAAAATGACACAGATGCTCCCCATCCAAAACTGATGGACCTAGAGAAAGAATGGGAGAAAGTGCCCAAAAATAGGTATGCCAAGCTTATAACATCATACTCAAAAAGATTTGAGGCTGTTATTGGGGCCAATGGTACTTCAACAAAGTATTAAGCAAAGACTGTGTGTGTGTGTGTGTGTGTGTATGTGTATATATATATATATATATATATATATATATATATATATATATATATATATATATATATATATATATATATATATATATATATATATATATAATTCCCATGAACAGTACATAAGTATAAGCCATGACACTCAAAATTCAGCTCAGGAACATCCTGTTTCCATATATATATCTTTCTTCTTTTTCTTTTGGCTGTTCCCTTCAGGGATCGCCACAGCGACTCATCTGCCTCCGTCTATTCCTATCCTCTGTATCCTCTTCTCTCAGACCAAATACTTTCATGTCCTCCTTCACTACATCCATAAACCTAATCTTTGGTCTTCCTCTTGACTTCATGCCTGGCAGCTCTAACCTCAGCATTCTTTTACCAATATACTCTCCCTCCTCTGAATATGTCCAAACCAGCTCATCCTGACCTCTCTAACTTTGTTTCCAAAACATCTCACATGTGCTGTCCATCCTCATCACTCCCAAAGAGAACCTCAACATCTTCAGCTCTGCTACCTCTAGCTCTTCCTCCTGTCTTTTCCTCAGTGCAACTGTCTCCAAACCACACAACATCACTGGTCTCACTACTGTCCTGTACACCTTTCATTCTTGCTGGTACTCTTTTATCACACAACAGACCTGACACTTTTCTCCACCCATTCCAGCCTGCCTGCACAGGCTTCTTCACCTCTATTCCACCTACCCATTGCTCTGGACTGTTGACCCTAAGTACTAAAAATCCTGCACCTTCTTTACCTCTTCTCCCTGTAACTTCACTATTCCACTTGGTTCCCTCTCATTAACACACATGTATTCTGTCTTGCTGTGGCTAACCTTATTTTCTCTTCTCTCCAGAGCAAACCTCCACCTCTCTAGACTTTCCTCCACCTGCTCCCTGCTCTCACTACAGATCACAATGTCATCCGCAAACATCATAGTCCATGAAGATTCCTGTCTGACCTCATCTGTCAGCCTGTCCATCACCACCGCAAACAAGAAGGGGCTCAGAGCTGATCCTTGATTCAGCCCCACCTTCACCGTGAAGTCCTCTGTCTCACCTACGGCACACCTTCACTGTCCTACTGCTCTCATACATATCCTGGACCACTCTAACATACTTCTCTGCCACTCCAGACCTCCTCATACAATACCACAGCTCCTCTCTTGGCACTCTGTCATATGCTTTCTCTGAATCTAAAAAGACACAATGCAGCTCTTTCTGACCCTCTCCATACTGCTCCATTAACATTCTCATAGCAAATAATGAATCTGTAGTGCTCTTTCTTGGCATGAAACCACACTGCTGCTCACAAATGTCCACTTTTCCCCTTAGCCTTGCTTCCACTACTCTTTCCCACAACGTAATTGTATGGCTCATCAGCTTAATACCTCTGTAGTTTCCACAACTCTGCACATCTCCCTTGTTCTTAAAAATCGGCACCAAAACACTTCTCCTCCCTTCCTCAGGCATCCTCTCACTCTCGAAAACCTTGTTGAACAACCTAGTTAAAAACTCTACTGCCATCTCTCCTAGACACTTCCATACCTCCACTGGTATGTCATCTGGACCAACTGCCTTTCCTCTCTTCATCCTCTTCAAAGCTCTCCTAACTTCACCCTTGCTAATACTTTATACTTCCTGGTCAACAATATGTGCCTCTACAACTGTTCTCTCCCTGTAATTTTCTTCATTTATCAGTTTCTCAAAGTACTCCTTCCATTTTTCCCTCACACTTCTGTTACCTGTCAAAACATTTCTATCTCTATCTTTAATCACTCTAACCTGCTGCACATCCTTTCCATCTCTATCCCTCTGCCTCGCCAACCAATACACATCCCTCTCACATTCCTTACTATCTAACATTGCATACATGTCGTCATACCTCTATCTTAACCTCACGCTGGATCACCCTATTTTCCTGTCTACTTTCCTCTGTTCTCTCACTGTCCCACTTCTTCCTAGCTTCCTCTTCCTCTGGATACTCTCATGGACTTCCTCATTCCACCACCAATTCTCCTTGTCTTCTTTCCTAAAGCTTGTCTCGTCTCCTCCCTGAAAACCACACAGCACTCTTCCTTTTCCAACTTTCACCACTTTGTCTTCTGCTCTGCCCTTACTCTCTTCATCTTCCTCACCACCAGAGTCATCTTACACACAAACTTCCTATGCTGTCTAGCTACACTCTCACCTACCCCTACTTTACAATTGCTAATTTTCATCAGATTACAGCGTCTACATAAGATATAGTCCAGTTGTGTGCTCCTGCCACCACTAACAGCAAAGTCTACCAACCTGTGTCCTTCTGGGTTCCTTTCCTGTAGACCACACCTGCCCATCACTTCCTTGTTCCCACTATTCCCTTCCCCAATCACTACCTTCTCACCTCTGGGTGCAGTCTGCATCACTTCCTCCAACTCGCTCCAGAATCTGTCTCTCTCATCTTGCTTACAACCTACTTGTGGAGCATTGGCACTAACAACATTCAACATCACACCTTCAATATCCAGCTTCAGACTCATCAACCTATCTGACACTCTCTTTACCTCCAGAACATTCTTCACAAACTCCTCCTTCAGGATCACTCCAGCTCCATTTGTCTTCCTGTCCACACCATTATAAAATAGTTTAAACCCTGCTCCAATGCTTCTAGCCTTGCTCCCTTTCCACCTGGTCTCCTGGACACACAGAATGTCAACTTTCCTCCTCTGCATCATATTTACCAGCTCTCTGTCTTTACCTGTCATTGTACCAACATTCAAAGTCCCTACTTTCAGTCCTAAACTCCTGCCTTTCCTCTTTTCTATCTGCCTACAGACACGCCTTCCTCCTCTAACACGCTTTCCTCCTCTCCTTCTTTGACTAACAGTAGCCCAATTTCCATCAGTGCCCTGTAGGTCAACGGCACTGATGGCGGTTGTTGATAACCCGGGACCCAACCGATCCAGTATTCCTGACACAACCCTCTCTATTTATCCGGGCTTGGGACCAGCACAAATGGTTCACTGGCGTGTGACCTCCTGTGGCTGGTTTTATATATATATATATATATAAAACCATCTATTTTGCCTCATTTCATTTCAAACCACCAGCATGCTGTTCGCGTAGAATGCAAAAGAAGAATTTGGAAATTTAAAATATTCAGAATTGTACATTTTAAGGGGTCACTACATTTTTGTACCTCTAGAGGAAAAACCTCTAAGAGTTGGAAAAAATTGTATAATTGTACCCTAGGACTCAAATTGTGTGTCTTTAAAGATACAGTTATATGCTTTGTTCCCTTTTGTACCTTTTTTCTAAGAGTGTTTAAAACATCAAATATTTAGTAGGTTATAATGACTGCTGTAGTTTGGCTCCATTATTTAATTTATAAACTTAAAACTTCTCTTTTAATGATAGGCCTCCCCACCAGTGGCTAAAACTGATTCATCTCTGTGCTAGGAAAAGAGGAAAATTGAACAGCATAAAGGGAACTGATATGGAGTCTTTTGCTTTGGATTGAAAGTGAACTTGACAGTGTACCAGAATTAGGAAACTGATAGCATCATATATCTAGAACATGTGATCAGTAAACAGGCAGGTTATTCACAGAGATAAAGGGATTTTCATAAGAAAGAAATCTAATATGTCAGATTTGTATTGAGATCAGGATTATTTATCGTCACTGCAGTAAGATGTGGCAACATGTGATTGTGATTATGTCAAAGGATTAGGCTACAACAAACGTATCTAATTCTGGCAACGAACTGACAATTATGATTAAAAAAAAAACTCCTATGATTAAAAAGTTCCAAATGAAATTATGACTAGGCACTTTCCTGTGACTAGGGCTACTAAGCCTGTTTCCACCATGGAAAAAAAATAAAAAAAATAATAATAATAATTTTGACTTTTGCGAGTTTCAAGTTTATATTTCACAATTGTGTTTTTTAGAATTGCAAGATATATACTGGCAATTCTGAGAAAAATAATTTAAATTACACTAAACCCTAATGCTCAAAATAATTAAATGGTTTGAGTCATTTAACAAACTAGTTCAATTAAATAAACTTTTATGAGTATTTGGAACTTTTGTTTTCTTTTGAGTTCACAAAACTGACACATTTTAAGTAATCTCCCTTTTGTATTGTTTTGAGTTTTATGAACTTGTTTCTTTTAATTAGACACACCTAAATTGTACCTTCATGGTGATGAGTTGAGAATAAACTTAGTTTCAGTTCTTAGTTGGAGATCAGATATACAGTATGTTAAATGTTCTATGTTGCTGTACTCATTATGCTCACTATACTATTTTATGCTAATGCTATCAAAGCATTGTCTTACCAATTAGCAAGGTAGCAATTATTGAATTGACTAATGCTAGCCAAATGTTCCACTGAGTACAAATGTTGGATTTGGATGTTGGATGAGACTGATGTTGGATGAGAAGGCCTGGCTCACAGTCTCTGCTCTAATTCATCACAAAGGTGTTCTATCGGGTTGAGGTCAGGACTCTGCAGTCCAGTCAAATTCCTCCACAACAAACTCCCTCATCCATGTCTTTATGGACCTTACTTTGTGCACTGGTGCGCAGTCATGTTGGATCAGGATGGGGCCATTCACAAACTGTTCCCACAAACTTGGGAGCATGCAATTGTCCAAAATTTCTTGGTATGCTGAAGCATTAAGGGTTCTTTTCACCGAAACTAAGAGGCCAAGCTCAACCCCTGAAAAAACAACCCTACACCATTATCCCCCCTCTACCAAAATTTACAATCGGCGCAATGTAGTCAGACAAGTACTGTTCTTTTGGCAACCACCAAACCCAGACTCGGATTGCCAGACAGATAAGAGTGATTTGTTACTCACGTCTCAACTGCTCTATAGTCCAGTGGCAGCGTGCTTTACACCACTGCATCTGACACTTTGCATTGCACTTGATGTACCTTTTGGATGCAGCAGCTCGGCCATGGAAACCCATTCCATGAAGCTCTCTATGCACTGTTCTTGAGCCAATCTGAAGGCCACTCAAAGTTTGGAGGTCTGTAGCATTTGACTAAACTGCAGAAAGTTGGCAACTCAGAATGCGTTGAACCCCGGTCTGTGATTTTACGAGGCCTACCACTTCATGGCTAGAGTTTCATAGAGTTTCTGTTGTTCTCAATGCTTCCACTTTGTTTTAATACCCCAAACAGTTGACCACAAATATTTATTAGTGAGGAAATTTCATGAATGACCTATCACGGTACCACACTGAATTTACTGAACTCCTGAGAGCGACCCATTCTTTCACAAATGTTTGTAGAAGCGCCTGCATGCCTATAGTGTTTGATTTTATGGAAGTGATTGGAACACCATAATTCAATGATTTAGAGGGGATTCCCAATACTTTTGGCAATATAGTGTATTTTGACATAATCTGTTGAACTAATTTTCAAAAGTTATTTGTAATTAAAAAATTTGTATCACCAAAAAAGAAAATGTTTGCATCCTGAACTACCTTACCAATTACCAAAATGTATTTGTATAATTATTATGTTTTTTAATGTTGTGTATTTACTTTTAATTTTGCATTAATATTTATTAGGAAAATGACACAAATCAATGTACTTTTGACAATGTTAAATATTGGTAACAAGGTTGCAAACTGCAAACATTCTATATATATATATATATATATATATATATATATATATATATATATATATATATATATATATAATAAATATATATATATATATATATATATATATATATATATATATATATATATATATATATATATATATATGTTTTGTAAATACTGTATGCAGGTTGCATTTTGCAGAGTGCAGTCTGTAAATGAATACTTGTTTTTAAGTTTCTTCTTCCAGTGTATTTTGGTATCATCTTTATTCATTTGGAATACAGTACAATGTCACAGGTGGATACATAGATTTTATGCACTCGGTAAACACTTCACAAGGTGAAATTAATGTATAACGTTACATTGACCCTCCTCAGAGAGCACAAGTTACACTAATAAACATAAGTATGGCACATTGATTATCCACTTTCAAAAATAGTTCATCCCCAACAGAAGTATATTCAGACCTGATAGGAACACCATAGAAATGACATTACTGTAAACAATATTCTTTATGATCTGATATGAAAAACAGCATAAGGCAAAGTAAGAAATGTCACAGGACAACATTCAGCACGCTTGACGTCTTGAGTATCGAAACAGGCCGAAGGGCGGCCAAATACTTGATTACATAAATTAAGAGTGAGCAGCATTTGTGTGTACATCTCTTTAGAAATACACAGAAATGTGTCTCACATCTTCAATAAAGCCTATGTCATATATTGCCATCTCTTTAACAAAAATAATGAAGCTCTACATGTACAAACGTAAACATCTTGATAATTCATGTAATACAAAAAATCTGCCTATAATAAAAATGACTTCAATGCAAAATTACTAAAAATCCTGGATACTAAAGTGCTTTACAGATAATAAACTACTGGTCTCTATGATTAATGAGAAAAGAGAGCCATCTTCTTTTGCACAATCATGTACAAGTCAACATTCTCATCCACAGTACTTAGCATTTGTCAACCCACATTTCCTAGTCACTGTCATGTATTGCTTAAATATACACTCGATAAGTTCCTCTCCAGGAAACAACAAATCTCATAAAAATGTATACATATTTTAGATACCCTTTTTCATGATGCCAAGTAGACATGAAATACTTACATATAATATATGCTTTATATAGTATATAATGTACATTATAATGAACCATATACTTTGAATGTTTCATTTGAGTCCCAACTGAAAATGGAACATAAGATTAATATACAGGTGTCCCCCAGAAACAGGCATAATGCGTGCCTTGTCTAAAGGCAACATCAAGAAGGCATCTGTTTGAATTTCATGTCTTGGGTCATTTGCCAGCGCTCTCAAGAGAAGAGTGATTAAGTCTTTACCAGTGTTGGGGAAACGCATCACAAGTATTGTGAGTTTCATAATCAAATGACTTTTTCCAAGTAATTAGTAAAGTAATAGCCTAGAAATCTACACGCACCATTGCAGAAGCAAATCTATTTAGTCTAGCAGCTCTGAGCTGGAAAAACCAAACTCTGGTCGGGCCAATCACATCTTGTATAGAGTCGGTACGCGGGCTTCACATAATGACGGCCGAGTTGCGCTTGCGTGCTTCTAGTAAACACAGAAACTGGCGAACGGCGGTCTTTCGAATAAGCTTTGACTGCGACTCTGGAAGACTTGGAGTTAAGCTTTTCTCTGAGAAAAGAACAAAGAACGACACTGAAGTCATTCCTAAGAAGGGAGGATGTGTTCAGAGTTTTGCCGACCGGATACGGCGAATGTTTAATCTATCAACGAGCTCTGCTTCACATTCGTTGCTCTGGTTGGTGGTAGCGCTATCCTATCGCGTGCAGAGGGAGTCTGAAAGACAACCGTTTATCCCGCCCCTCGGATTGAGCTGTCTATGGTGAGTTTCCAGACCAAACATCTTGATGTGGGTCTGGCTTGTCAGGCTAGTAAAATAACACATTACTTTTAAATTTACTTTTTATAATAAAAAAACCTTATAAACCTGTAATAATTATGTTACACAAATAAATTAATAAATGACACAAATACTTTATGTATTTAATCTCCCTTTATTAACCAATGACTTTGCTTTTGAGCTTCAATTATCCAATTCAACCATACTAATAAGCAAAAATGATTTTAGGTAAACATACTTTTTTCCCCCTTCTGAATAACTATTGACCTATCTTCTCCAGCATCCTATCCTCCTGCGATCCAGAATAGCAGCACTACTGAAAGGTTTGTTTGAGCTGCCGCCTCTACGGTACAGACGTGCATTTGCATTTCCTTCAGCCTAAGGCCTGTTCATTTTACTTTTGGTGAAAACAAACAGTCATACTTTATTTTAAGGTATAAGTATACCTTATAAGTACTAACATTAATTAACTAGGTGTAATTACAATAGAGTTACAGTTAGGGTTTGGTTTAGGGTTAGTTGCGTGTAATTATGCACAATTTTTTGTTATAACTATAGTAAGTAAATGTAGTAACGTGCAACTGTGTCATCTTAAAATGAAATGTTTAGCAAACAGCCCATCCCAGATGAGAAAATGTAACACAAAAGTAAAGTAACGCTTTACTTACCACAAAAAGGGACTAATACAACTTTCCCCAACACTGGTCCGTACGGCAAGGCAAGAATACGGTCATCAGCTAACCTATATTTTTTAACACCTTACATTTACTGTTTTTATTCATGTCAAAAATCGAATCTCATTTAATTTAATTTAATTTAATGTTATTTGTTTTATTTAATTTGATTTAATATTAAAGTTACATTTATTAGATCTGATTATAATAAGTTATGCCAACAATAGTATTTTTAAGGACTAGAGCAAGTGGAAAGAGATCCAAATTAACACTATTCAGAGTGTGATACATCTAAAAAAAAAAAATTAAGCATTTAGCAAGGCTCTGCTTTTGTTCTATTTCTTTAATTCTACTTTCTTTCTTTTATTGTGAATAATTAATTATGTTGGATCTGATTCACTAAGCACAAATACAACTCTGAGGCAGATGGGGTTACCAGCCAATCGGGTAATGATATAATGAGAATTTCCTTATCAGCCAAGTGCTATTCTAGACGAGCCTTAATAATAGGCTATTCTCTGGTCACAGCGACTGCGGCTCGGGAACATTATTAGCTCTCCCATTTCTATTAATGAATAAGTAATCGTGCCTGTATAATAAGGAAAACCTGTATACTGTTGTCCTGTGACTCCTCTTTGACTGTCACTCGATCGTAGTGCTTGTGTGCGCGCTGACACTGGTGTTTCCATCCATTGCATATTTCATTTATACCTGGACATCCAAATGTAAGAGTTTCATGGTGCTGTAACTAACAGCTAAATCAATTCAGGCTCTGGGCAGAGTTGAAAACTAATGTTGTACCCTGGAAAATGCCCTTTAACAGAATGACACACTAACAGCTGATACAAATTCAAACCCTGACATTCATATTCATACCATTACCCACACCTTCGTGATCATCAAGTCAACCTGCTCACAAACTTATTATATGTTTCCCAGGAAAACACTGAACGACGTCACAAATGGACATTCATATGGACATTTGAACAATATATATTTTGAAATAGAAGTGAAACACTGATATACCACAGTGTTTGCTGTCAGGTTATATTAATACACATATTCCTTACACTGCAAATGAATAGAAACATCATGATCATCCATTTAGGTTAGGCCGTAAGCTTAAATGGACATCGATTTGGTTCAAAAACAACCATTAAATCATTTCCTGATATGTCAGAAACCAAATACTCATTTTATCCTGTCTTACGTAATCATTTGGTATAATTGCCTGCCATTCGTGTCACTTCAACTCAAAAGCTCCTCATTATCATCTCTGTGTGATAAGTACAGTGCAAATGTTTGCAAAATGTAACGGTTACATTTGCGCCGACGAGCGTTGTTGACCATTCCAAACAGAGAGCCTGAAAATGCATAGTGTATTTCAGGTGAAAAGAAAAGAAAATGTATACACATACTACAAACCTCTTAATACTGTATGTCACTAGTGGTATAGCATCACTTTTGGGTTGTTTAACGCCTCCTTTGACCATACGGAGTACTACTACAATCATCTCAGGCGTGTGCAACAGGTAAAAATCCACGATAGTTACTCGACAAACACAAGACTAACATTGCATGACATGAGCATGCCCTAAACAGCCCTTATTCTCATGCAAAGGGATCAGTATACTGGATGTAAAATGTCAGAAACGGCCTCCGCTCCATATCCAACTCTTCACAAGTGTGAGACGGGTCTTTCTCCGGGAAATTGGTTTTGGGATCTTATATATAGGTGAATGGATGCACAGCTGAGCTCTACTGGTAAGTCCAGGCTATTGTAAATCCATGCATCATCATGCATTGAAGAGTAGGATCCTCGGTTGGAGATGTCCATGCGGCTAAACTCGCCCAAAGCACTCTGAAGAGGGAGAGAGCGGCTGAAGGGGAGTCCATTACAGTATGCACTTCGTCTTTCTCTCTTTTCATGTACTTTTCATTTGCGGGTAAGACACGGCACGTGTGCATTTATATATTTGTGTGCGTTAGGTTTTGAAACTGCTGTCAAATATGAAACAAATCTGTCCAGTGGAAGCTGTAGCTCGTCTCAAAAATATTTCAGTCACAACATTTGGATTTTGCGTAAATAAAATGAACTCTTCAGTTGCTCCAGTTTGTGCGTGCATGTGTGCATGTTTTTTTTTTGTTGTTGTTTTTTTGTTTTTTTGCCATTTTTGTAAACTGTCATATGTTGAATTGAATCTACGTTGTGAGTGGTCCATATGTTACTTCATGCCACTGCGAAGCACCTGATTGGCTGCAATGAGCATGACACTGATGATGAAAGCAATCGCGAAGGCGCAGATCAGACTCTTCCGTACGCATGTTTGCTTCACCTGCTGGGTTGGACTCTCCGCTGAAGAAGCAGGGAAAAACAAATTAGGAGATCAGAAGAAATACGGTGGTAAGACAAGGTTTGGGGATGATGACTTGAAATTAAATGGAAAATGGTGTAGGTGAAAAAGTGTTTGAAAGATAGTAAACATTACTAGATGCTTCACAACAACAACAACAAAAAATATGTTTAATACAATTATGTGAATAAAATTGTGAATATATTGGACTCCAAGAAACCCCTAGTGAACCTTGTGAGCTGCCTACTTAGACAAACGTTCCTGAAAATCCATGATCCAGAGATTTATCCAATTGAGGGAAATGTACAAAATGTACATTTATTTAGCCAAGTACTAAAAAGTAATGATAAAAAAGTTGAATTAAAAATAAATAAATAAACATTTATGTATTTTTTGTTCTCATTAAAGCTGCACTATGCAACTTTCCGTCCACTGGAGGGCGCCTATTCAAAACAAATCGTAGTTTGATGACGCAAAGTGTGAGCGCAGCATCTTGGGAGATGTGGTCTTCACCTCACAGCCGGTGGAAAATAGGACTCGGGCAGAAATCACGTTCATGTATGCGGTTATAAACGTTACTGTAGTCTAAAGCAGAGCAGGACCGAGTGCTGTGGAGCTGAGCACAGCGATTGTTAAACAAATACCCGCCTCGCGAATACCGGGACTTTTATTATGACGGGACGGGACACAGTCGCCGGGCGCCTGCACTGATGTGCTCTTCCGGTTATGATTTTGAGGTAATGGAGCTCTGTTTATCATATTAGATACATTTAAGTGTGTTTAAAACGATGTTATGACATTACTCCGTGCGTTCACTTGTTCACACTGCTAAGAGTAAAGCGCTCCTGCCAAATTAAAGCCAAAACCGAGGGTAACGCAGATATGACGCGATTGACAGGCGACTCCCTCAAATGCTATGCTGAAACGTCCCGGTCCTTAGTTAAAATAGCAATTTTCTCACAATTTACAAATAGTTCGAAACAGCTGGGATATTGTAAGTACTCAACTGAACAAAATATATAACACCAGCCTAGTGGTTTTTGGATATTTTACTGCAAAAATACTACATAGTGCACCTTTAATTAAATGTGAGTTAGTCAAGTCTCTTTCATGTTTTGTAAGAAGCATAAGATGTCACACAAAAACTATTTGTTCAAAATGTAAGGGTCGGTAAGATTTCTAATCATTTACACAAATACATTTTGAAATGTAATTTCCTGTGATGCTGAAGCCAAATTTTCAGCATCATTCCTCCATTCTTCAGTGTCACATGATCCTTCAGAAATCATTCTAATATGATGATTTACTGCTCAAGAAATATTTCTTATTATTATCAATGTTGAAAACAGTTCTGCTGCTTAGTTTGGTTTATTTGTGGAAAATGATCATTTTGACAGGAAAGTAGCAATAATTCAACTTGTATCTCAGCCAGAGCTGTGCCTTATAAAATAAAAATCATTCTTACTGTCAATGTCAACCTGGCAGTCCTCGGGATTTTCGATGTGATTCTCCTCTGTCATGATGATATTCTCAATGTCCTTCATAGACAGGTGGTCACAGAAAGTGTCATATAAGAGTCTCTTCAGCTCTTCCACAGTCAGCTTCTGCATATCACACTAAAAATAGACACAAAGCTGTTTCATTTTATTCTGAAAGTCTTCATGCGATCTTCAAATACAAATAATAAGATTAATAATAAGATTAAAGAGTATGCATATTTTGACCTCTCCCTGGCTGGGATGGGGAATCATACAAGAGAGTGGCACAAAAGAGAAGAGATTGTTAAATAAAGTCTTTTTTTAGTCATATATGTTTTTTTTGCGCACAAAATGTATTCTCGTCGCTTCACAACAATAAGGTTGAACCACTGGAGTCACGTGGACTATTTTAAAGGTCCCATGGCATGAACTTTTTATTTTATGAGATTTTTTCAACATTAATATGATTTCCCCTAGTCTGAATATTGTCCCCAAGAGGCTAGAAATTTTGATCGGTGTAAACTGAGTTCTGGCTGTCTTTCTCTGCCTTTGAGAAAATGAGAGCTCAGAGGAGCTGATCTTGAGTTCTCCTGTTATGACGTCATATCAGGAAAGGTTTCCTCTCCTTCGCCCGCCCAGAGAATTAGTAGAGAATGGATTCAGGTTATTCGGATCGCCAGCGTCACGTGATTTCAGCAGTTTGACACGTGATCCAAATTGCTAAAATCATGTGACATTGGTGATCCGAATCATTGATCGAATCATTGATTCAAGGCCATTTGAATCATTATTTGGGGAACTCAGAAGAGAAAACAATGCTGAATAAAGTCGTAGTTTTTGTTATTTTTGGACCAAAATGTATTTTCAATGCTTCAAGAGATTCTAATGAACTAACTGATGTCACATATGGACTACTTTGATGATGTTTTTATTCCTTTTCTGGACATGGACAGTATAGTGTGCATACACTTAGATACGGTCTGGGGCTAAAATATAAAATATCTTAAACTGTGTTCCGAAGATGAACGGAGGTCTTACAGGTGTGGAACGAAATTAGGGTGAGTCATTAATGACATTTTATTTTTGGGTGAATCACCAAGTTCACACAGACTTTCTTTCTAAATCGTTTAATACTGTCAGTCCCGCCGCTGGCCGTCTTGATGCATCAGTGAATCAAGCCAGTGACTAAAACGATCAACTCCACGTCGTTTCTGTTAGCAGCATGAAACAAATCCGTTATTCAAATGATTAAACTACAGAGCGCGATCAAAGAACACTCTTTATAATGTTCGGTCACACATATATCTGCAGTGCACACTTGTCCAAACTGCCGAAATAATGAATGCACGTAATCTCATTTCAAATGCAAAGATGTCAGCCAATCACAACAGTGGTTGTCACTGAACACTCACAGCAGACACGCCCCTTAAAACAGAGCATTCAAGCCAGAGGGCTAATATCAGTATAGAAAAATGCCTTTTATTTCTAAATTATGAAAGTTTTTAATGTAAAAACCATAATAACAATATAAGTACACCTCAGGAAACATTTTAAAACAATGAAAAAAACACATACCATGGGACCTTTAACAATGTCTTTACTACCTTTCTTTCTAGGCCTTGAAAGTGGTCATTGTGTTGCTGTATACAGGATCACAGATTTTATCATAAATATCTTAATTTGTGTCCTTAAGATGAATGGGTATGGAACGACATGAGGGCGAGTAATTAATGATAATTTTCATTTTTGGGTGAACTAACCCCATAAGCAACCAATTTAACTTCTATAACATGACACATTTCAGAGTATACACGTGACACGTTTTCAGAGTATATATTCAATATAAAATACATTTTGCAAACATTTAATTAACAAAAACAAGTTTCTTTTCTCTAAAATAACATGAACTGATGATCCGCTTACCAAGAATAAGTAGCAAGAAAATAGTAAGGGGTGAATTGGATTTCATTGCACACATATTAATAGCACTGAACTCATAATTACACAGCGAGACGTTTAAGAGGGAGACCCCTGTAGCTATTTGGGGTCAAATGCACTGCTAAAAAATGCATCAGCAGCAAGCCAAGATTAGAGGAGCACGCCCTTTGGGGGAATCACAATATGGCCCTTACAAATCTCTTCTCAGTTGGAGACATAAGCGTAAGAGACACAGTTATAAAATCGATGAATGAATCTTGCTAAGTGATCATCATGTCACAAAGCAATATTATATATGCAAGTGTACTCAGAATCAACACCTTCTCACTTCCAACTCGTCACATATTGATGCTTGGCGTCACTTTTTAATGCATAGGATACCCCTTTAGCGTAATTTTTTTACAAAAAGTACAAATATCCCAAGTGTTCCTAGGACAAATTCCACAAATTCCCCAAAAGCGATCAGCGTCTCCATCCACCGAAGATCATACACACATTCTGTTACGTCAGCTTTGATAGTGAAATTGCATTTGCTCTCGTATATCTCTTGAACAATTGTGTCTTAACATCAGCTTTGACTGTAAAATGTCATTGGCTCTCACATAGATATGAATATGCATAGCTATCTATACATAGCTTGTGACTAAATGTGTCATGCTATAGAGTCGGGTGCATCTTTTGAACGCAATATAAATGAGTGTGTGCGTGAATATTTATAAAATCATGTCTACTTTTACAAATGCAAAGAAGTAAATGTGCCTTTATCTGATTCATTGGGCAAACAACTGAACTTAATGGAGTACCCTGCGTGTTGAAGAATGGCGTACTATAATGGGTACTAAAAATTGACGCTAAAGGGTCCTGACCAAGCATCAGTGTGTGACGAGTAGGGTGTGAGAACATGTTGGTAGAATTGGAAACACTATTTCAATAGACATTATAATAACTATAAGAAACTACATGTCAGCTAACTCTCTCAATAGAGTATTAGTAGACTCTCTGTTTTATATCTACTAACACTTTATTTTGGTGGTCTACTTCTAACATCTTAGACATACTACTACTGACTAAAAAAGTTTGCAACATGTCAACCTATTCTATAATTAGTCAACTAATACTGATGAGACTGAGCTAACATATAAATGCAAAGTTATAAGTGGATCATTGAAATAAAGTGTAACTGTAGATTTTACTCATGTTTAAAAGAAAGGAGTCCAATTTTTATAAAGCAATTCATGTCTGTTTGTGTGATTTCCCTTTTCCACCAAGGCAGTGCTGGTGCTGGTTCAGAGCCAGAGCCTAGTTTCAAATCGGTTCTTTGTCTTTCCACACCCAGTTTCCATCAGTCGAACCAACTCGGAACTGGCACTAGCACTGGCTCTGAACTTGCACCAGGTTCATTCTGGTGGAAAAGGGGTAATAAAGAGCAAATTAACCCTCTGCGAGGACCAAACGCGAGTAAAAGTCTGTTTTGGCGAGTAACAATGCAATTTTGTGAGAACGTGATAAACCATGAATGATGCGCGGGACAGTTGACGGGCCAGTGCTGCATGGTCATGAAAGTTTAAGCCTTGCAAATTTAAATATTTAAGCACAAGAAGCAAAAGGGAACACAGCTTGGAAACTTGAACTTGAACAGACAATCAAAAAAAACTAAATGATATCAAATAGCTGAGGAAAACCTTGACAACTTCCGGCAAATTTAGATTTGCTCAAAGACTCCTCAATATTATTTTACTTTCAAAATATTGCAAATTGCATTCTAATCGCGATACAAATGCCTTACAACGGGGGAAAACGCGATCAGAGCTTGATGTTTTCTGTTCAACCCTCAATCCGAGATGTTTCAGTCGGTCTGCGATGCCATTAGGTTTTCCAAATGTAGCTAAATTGCTGATGGAGTGGCGGTGGACACCAGCTATTATCATATTTCTTTTACAACAATGGCAAAAGTCGTCAGAAGCCATTGCAACATCTTCCTCGTAATCACAAACAGAGAATTTCTGTCTCAGATGTTTCTCCGTCGCTCTGCATACGTCATCGTCCGTTGGTGACGCCCCTTTGGAAATGATTTGTCTATGATGATTTGTCAGACCATAACTCAGTTACTACTGAGAATGCTCTGGTTTTAACCAGGCTAGTAAACATAGTCAGTTTTGTCTTTAATGTACATAAACAGCTGAGGGGAAAAAAGCATGTGTATTAGTATACGGGATCCGTTAGTTCTTAAAGTCGCAGCAACCTAATATTCAAGCCGCTATCTGTGTATTTAATGTTAATCAAGCTAAAAAAATTAAATAATCACTTACTGCTCTTGACTGAATAACTTTTGTAACATTATTAAGGATTAAACCATGTTTAATTTATAGTGAAGACTATGCAGTGTTATTTTGGATTTGATTGCTTTATTCAATTTTTGTAAATGAAAAGTGAATTTTAACTGGCATCTAAATTTCTTTCATTGCTGTTTGTTTTTGCAAAAACAGTTGCTGGTAAAGAAAAATATTTATGGCCAGTAAGGTTCATTTGACATTGGCAGGCGCGGTAAAAAGTTAGTTTCAGGCCCTGTTTGAAAGTGTCTGTAAAGTAGTTCGGTGTGTGTCAGGGACAGACAGATGCAGCAGACGTTGTGCCTGTTGTCACTTGAAATAAAAGAGAAGTGGCTAATAATCACCTTCCAGAACACGGAGTCAAAATCAGTTCCGTTGAACTTGTCAGGCATTCCGGCAGCTGAGAGTTTGGGCCCCAGGAGAGTCACGAATTCTTCAAAATCCACCTGGCCGTCTCCTGAAAAACAGACCGTGAACTATTAGATGCAATCTAGCATGATATTAAATTTCAATTGTTGGCTCTATGAAACAAGTATAGAAATTGAAAAATATATATGTTCTGTCAGGGCTGTGTGCTAGTTAGAATTGAATTGAGAATGCCTACATAAAAAATTCCTGCATTTGAATCAAATTTGCATTGAGGTGATGTACTGTGTGTGATGTGGAATTGTAAAATGGGATGAAAAATGTATTTCCCGTAAACATGTTATCGGGGGGTGGGGGGTAGGGGGACTTAATTACAATGTAAAAGAGTTGAATTGTTGTGCTAAATATGGCCAAAAATTCAAGAAAACGAGCTGGACATATGAGAGTATTTCTTTGCCAAATACACTCCTTGAGGATTCAAATACATTTGAATACAAATACAAGTTTTTTGTTTTTTTTAGTATAGCCCTGTATGACATCATAAAGGGTGAAATTCCTTGTATGGGCACTTCTCCCGGATGAGTGTGTGCGCACATCAACCAGAGCGAGAGAGAGAGAGCACATCCATCAACGATCTTAGACGGCAGCACTGTCTTTTTTTTTTTGAAACCACAAAATCGACAATGTCACTAAAGAAGTGTGTTTCTGGTTGTGAGGGAAAGATATCCTTGTTCAGCTTCCCAAATAACCCAGCATTAAGGAAACGGTGGATGTAGTTTGTTTTTTCGGAGCAGTAACAGAGTTGTGCAAGTGTGTTTGTTTGTCCGCGGTCATGAGTCGAATCCGCAGATGGTGAGTGAAACTGCATCAAATGTCTGTGTTTTGTTGGCAATCGGCGCACAAGTGCATATAATGTCGAAAGTTATGCCATGATGTATTTTGTGTGTGTGTGCGTGTGTGTGTGCGTGTGCGTGTGTGTGCGTGCGTGCGTGTGATCATGGTACCTCGGCCCTGCCCACTGCACACTGCAAGAGCTCGGCTATCTCGGGTATCTGTCTTTTATAAATCTGATAAAGACTCTTTGGAGTTATGAAGGATGCAATATACTTAACAGGTACTGTGTGTGTGTATGTGTGTGGGGGTGGGGGGTGGGGGGGGGTTAAATGCGTATAATGATATGGGTATGACACCGGTATTACAAGGAGAGGGTGAAATATGAGGACATTGGCCATGTCCCCACTTTTCAAAATGCTTATAAATCATACAGGATTTGTTTTTTTTGGAAAGTAAAAATGCAGAATGTTTCCTGTGATGGGTAGGTTTAGGGGCAGGTGCAGTGTAGGGGGATAGAAAATACGGTTTGTACGGTATAAAAAACATTACGCCTATGGAATGTCCCCATATGTCACAAAAACAAACGTTTATGTGTGTGTGTGTGTGTGTATCCTTTAATTAAATCCTGAAAATAAAAAATAACAATAAATTAATTTAAAAAAAAATCTAAATCAAACATATTTTTAATAAAATACAAATTATTAAGATATATATTAATTAAAATAATATTTTGAATATTTTGAAAAATCATATTTATGACAAAATCTGCTTTGCTGACTGTTTGCTGATGTATGTCTAACCAGTTGAGAAAAATATGTGAGAGTGAGCAACTGTATTGATGATAATGATGAATAATTATGCTAGAATTATACTATATTTATAAAGAAACTCTTCTGTTACATAATTTTACCGGACTGCAGTTCACAAATATTAATCAGTTACTGTTCAATATTTGTGAACTGCAATTGTGCAAAATCATTTCCTGTCATTCCAATTCAATGTTCTGTATGGTGTGAACAATTCACATTCAAACTCATTCATTAAAACAAAACCATTTCTTAAATGTTGCATGAATTTCCATGCTGGTCAACTAGTTCTTTACTGGATTACATCGATTCTTTTTTTATCGATTATCAAACAAGGTTTGGTTACTTTTAATATTTTTAAGTGTCAGACTTTATGGAGAGGGTTTTATCGAGCTGAAAGGCCCTTTCTGAGACGTTCTTTAAAGCACCGCCACTACAGCCATCAAAGCGCCGCTTTCGCATTCAATTAATTTCAAGACAATTACTGTCAAACTTCAAAACGCCTACTGTCAAACACTGTTCTCATTATCAGCCCATGCATAATTTGTATGTCTGCATGCGTTGTGAAGAAAATGATAGTTTGGAGCAATAAAAGGTTACCGTTAAGCTTTTTTATTTGTTGAATATCTGTCAATTTTGTTTAGCATCCCCACAGGACAGAGAAATACATCTGATCGGTGTCTGTTGGACTTTACTTCAAGGGATAATTCACCACAAAATGAAAATCCAGTCATTATTTACTTGTATGACTTTCTTCTTCAGCAGAACACAAAAGGTTTCTCAAAATGTTGTGGTCTAAGAAGAAAAAAGGTCATGGAGGTTTGGAACAACGAGCAAATAAGCACATATTGATTGAATATTATTGACATACACTTTTGGGGGGGTATGAACCATATCTTCAACTCTGTTCCCAGCATTGACAAGACTTTCCATCATTTATGACACAATTGCTGTGTCCCAAATCCCAATTCAAAAGCTGCATCCTTTGAAGGATATATACACTGTTTAACTATGTATTATTGCATCTTAGTAAGATATAAGTCAACTTTGAAGAAGCTTTAATCTGTTATATTTAGGGCTGTCAATCGATTAAAATATTTAATCGCGATTAATCACATGATTGTCATGAGTTAACTTGCGAATAATCGCAATTTAATCGCACATTTTTAGCAACTGTAAATCTATTTTAAATTAAGTTTTTAATACTCTAATCAACATGAGTATGGACAAATATGCATGCTTTATGCAAATGTAAATTTATTATTAGTGAAACCATACTTATTCAATAATAATCAATACAGCATGAAGACTAGACATATCAAAGATCACAGATGTTTATCTAAGAAATTGTTCATGTCTCTTAAGCCTAAACTTAAAAAATAAGAGTAAGTAGTGATTTCTCTCATTTTAAGAATATAAAGGAAGTTTTTACACTGGCAGTTTAATTCAGAGCAGGGCATTTTTCGTATGAAAAATTGGTAATGTGTACCAGTGAGCGCACCAGAACCACACCATACCTGGAGGAGGTCCATATTCCACGAGTAGGAATATAGTGCGGCCCCTTTAAGAGATCTGCGTTCCCTATTGAACTGCCGGTATTTTGCGTGTGCGCGCCGAACTGGGCCGCAATTCACGTGGACAGTGTGAAGAACACGGACTCGGGAGCGCGCTTGTTCAGGAAAGTAACCTGTGCATTAGTTTTAGCCGATTGTAATGTATTTAGTTCAATAAAACATGTGTACTGTAAGCGGTGATGGTGTTAACGATTTACCTCAGACATGAGCGAGAGTGAGCTGCAGTGCATCGCGCTCAGACTGCAGAGAATGTGCTCAGTGAAAAAAACGCACTTTTCTTTCTGGAGTCTAATAAAGTTAAACAGAAAATATGGTATCTTATGTAGGCAATAACTGCACTTTTGGTTTAGAATATTAATGTCAACCCTTTTCTTTCCCTATTAATGTTTGCTGCTGCATCCTTTGCCCTATGCCACGGACGGATCAAACAGAAAATGCGCACTGCGTTAACGCGCGTTAATAAATGTAGTGCCGTTAAAATTAATTTGCGTTAACGCCTTAACTTTGACAGCCCTATTTTTTTGGTTAATTTTTTACATCTGTTGAATCTCTCATTTCACAGGAAACTAAGGATCTATTTGGAGGCCGCATGTGAAGGAGCCTTTGAATTGGGCCAGCCTTTGTCGCGGTGTGGTGACGCAATCGGCCTTCAAAGCGCCCTTCGAAGAATGCTGCCTCTAAACTGGAATGCACCAAATACTTCCGCTATTTACAGTTTTTCCGCCAATCAGTAAAATCAGTTATACAGCAGGGAGCGCTGTTATGGATCTTTTGAAATAGTAGTACATCTCCGGATCAATAAGACAGGCGAAGAAGAAGATACGCATAAACCGGGTCAAAAATTGCTTACACACTAGTAAGCTAATGCGACCAAACATTTAACGGCATAGAAATCAAAACTGCCTAACGTTAGCAAGCAAAATGTTGAACCCACCAAGAGGTATTTGACTGTGACGTTTTGGTGGTGTTGATGGACTCAATCTATTTTTTCATCATTGTTCTGAATCTGATCCGGACAAAGTCTTTGACAAAAACCTGATTTTTGTGCTGGTGACCTGAGACCCAGCAATCGACTTTTAACATTTTAGCCAATTTCTCTGAAACCATACTGTGGCAAGCAGTATGAGAGCGAGAGCCGTGAGAGAATGGCACAAGGCCGGTGGCGTGATTGATAATGAGCGCTTGCTGCGTGCCATTCTCTCACGGCCCTCGGACTCGAACTGCTTGCCACACACAGGCCCTGTCTCAAATGGCACACTTCTTGTGCACTTTCGGTCTTGTGGACTTAAATGACTGCTGCGTGCAGTTGTCAGTTAAATCCGCAAGATCATAGAGTGTCCCATTCGTCATTTAAGCTTAAAGAAGGGTGCTCGTGAGCGCCCCCTTTGTGGCTGCTATGCACCCTCGATGCACACTTCAGCTGAGCATGCAAGTTTGCGAGCTACACCCTTAAAAATAAAGGTGCCAGGAAGAACCAAAAATGGGTTTTCACAGTGATGCCACAGAAGAACCTGTTTTGTTTTAGTCTAAAAAACCTTTTTGTGCCATGGAAAGGTTCTTTGGATATGAAATGTTCTTCATGGAACATACACCCTGCCAAAGAACCATTTAAGAACCTTTATTTTTAAGAGTGTAGGCTACAGAGAGGACTTCTACCCGGCAGTCAAAGCGGCATAAGGTTGTGAAAGTGTGGACTCAGTGGAAGACCTTGAGGGTTTAAACGGGGGGTGAAACACTCAGTTTCAGTCAATCTTGAGTACCTATAGAGTAGTATTGCATCCTTCATATCTCCGAAAAGTCTTTAGTTTTATTATATTTATAAAAGAAATATAGGCTGTACCGAGTCTTTCCGGAAAAAAACAGAGCGCCTGGAGGTGTATCGTGTGGGCGGAGCTAAAGAATGACGATCGCGCAGAAAGCGGTGACGTACTCAAGCGTGGAGAAGAAAACGCTACCCTAAATATACCATGGCTATCAATCAGATTCAACTAATACAGATATGATCTAGAATCAGATTCGGAGGCTGAAATAAATTGAACAGGAGAAACAGCAGCAGCAGGACGTCCGTCTCTGTGGTATGTACTGTATTTAGTGTCCTGTCAACATTTGTGTGTGTTTACTCGCAGTTTATGAGGACATGATTCGGTTTATGGACTATTGTATGCGACTAAACCTTAGCAGTAGCAAGCAAAAACGGTTTTGCACGTCAGACTAGTGTAACGTTATACATAGAACAACAATGGAGTAACCTTTAGCTTATTTGAATGATGAAGCACGATTTGTGAGAACGCTAGGTTTATGTTTGGGTGGTTTTACAATAATCAAACTGACACCTATTAATACCTTAAAAGGTACATATCAGTACTTTAAGAGTGTGTATTAGTACTCACTGTCTTTTTTTCTGACAGTGTATAAAATGTCTTTATTCAGTTTGTTTCTTATGCTCCAAACAAAGCAATGACCTAAAACAAATTAGGGGATAGTATGTAGTGTGTAATATGGCTATTTGTGAATGTAAAAGGTCTGCAAAGTTATAAAGATTAAAGTGCACAACAAAGAGTTATTGTCTCCCAGAAAAAAGTACTGATTCTGAGCTGCCTAAATCGGTCCTCTACAATTCCAGTCTCACTTCCGTAACATATCAATGGAAGTTTTTTTTCTAATGTGCATAATAGCAACTTATATTATTCATTGGGTGTCCACAAACAACAACTACTTTGACCTGCCCTCAAACACTGTAGTTGTAGCTGAGAAGAAACATGTTGTAGCAACATGTTGTGTTGTCTTCATGTCACAAAGATGCTGTTTTCTGCACAACGAATCCACTTTGCAAGCAGGACTCAGGCTCAAATGAATACAGCAAAACCAGCACCATTGTTACTGTTGGTATGAGTGTGTATGAAGTACTAAGGAAGCATCCGGAGCTGAAATTCAGTCATGCTAATGGCCGTTTGATTTCAGACACATGCTGTATTTCACAGCAGATTGGGCCATCTGACCAATCAGAGCAGAGTAGGCTCTCAGAAAGGAGGGGTTTAGAGAGACAGAATCAGAAAACATTTAAGCCGAGCTATTGATCAAACCATTAAAGTAACTGTGAGTAAAGAGGGGATGCTGCAATATGTATTTTATAGAAACAATTGTAACCTATTGTAGGAGACCTTTAAAATAGCATACTATGGGTACTTTAAGCAGCCTGGTGGAAACATTAGCACACCAGCATCCCATGGACGACTAGTTATTCAGTTCTTTCCTCATGGCAGTCTATTCACAGTCTTGTGTAAGTGTCTCCTCACCATCCATGTCGAGTCTCTGAATGATGACCTCTAGCTCGACCTCATTGGGCATGTACCCTAGAGAACGCATGGCCATGCCGAGCTCCTGCTTTGAGATGAAGCCATTCCCATCTCGATCAAACACCTTAAACGCCTCCCGGATTTCTAAGGGAAGAGAGTCACACACAGATCTGTAAGACGGTGCTTTATACTTCCAATATTAAAGGTATTACTCTGCAACATTGTTATAAGAGACAGATATTAAAATCATCACACCCAAGTGACTCAATGAAAAAGGATGATTAGAGTATATTGATTTCTCCCCACAATAATTCACTTTCTGCTCTTTAAAAGCATTTAGCAGAGCACAGCCCCTCTTGACTTGATTGATTTTAAACAAAGGAACAGGATGATTTCCGTTCGTTCGCATAGGTTTGTTAAAAGATGGGAAATTGCTAAAACGCATATGGTCGGTTGAGCCAACTTGTTTCACTGTATATGCATTATACATCATCATTAAGTCATTTGTAATTTTCCACTTGTCACGCCATGATGCCATATTCATAATTATGAAATATGAACCACACAGGCTGCAATATATTACTATAAATTCAGATAATATATTCAATTCAGTGTATGTACTGTGGCTTGCTCGCTGTGCTGTAGGTGTGATAAATGGCTATTTGGACATGGGGTCCAAACAAAATCAGCACATTAAATCTATCGCTACCCTGAGTGAAGGAAATTAGGGGGGGGATATAAGAAAAATACAAGAAATGCGGTCCAAATAAGCCAAACGCAACAGATGGAGAAAGCAACTTTATTCCTCATTACGGTGGAAGTAAGCAGATTTCAAACGGAAGTAAAGTGTGGCTCTAATTTGCTCATTTCAAAGCAAAACTATTTAGCTGCAAGCAACACATTTGGAAACCCCCCAAAGAATGAAGTTTAAGGAAAATAAGATGGTTCCAAGATGCCCTATCAACAAGATGAGAGAAAATCAAAAAGGATATTCAGACTCATTTACAGATTTTAATGATCATAAACATGTTTCTGTTATCACACATCACTCAAGAAGCTCAGCAGTAGATCATTTGTGTATGAAACACTAACAACCAATAACAACTGGACTGAAATTCAACGATTCTGCTTCCAATAACTTTTCACAGACTTTATAGAAGTGCCATGAATGCAATCCAATAATAGGCCTTAACCCCTTAATTGTCACCCCCCTTTTTGAGAATACTTAAAGTTCTGTAATTCATGAATGCTTTGGAATATAGACTTAAGTTTGGTCTTGATTTAAAGATGACAATCAGCAGATTATTGGCTGAAGTGAAATCATTTTAAAATATGAAGTATTAGAAAAGTTATGGAAGTTTAAATTTATTGAAAATGAAAAATACAGTACTAAATATTTCATATTTTATATAAAATAAATATTTTACAAAAAATGTTTAATCTAAAATTACTATGAAATTAAAGCCATATGTCTAACCAAATTGTGTTTCAAATTTGAAGTTGATATCACAAAAATTGAAGTCCCCATGAAATTTTGTTTAGGTGCTATACCAAAAATAGCCACCGGGTGTCATTCAATTTTCATTGATTGTTTATTTGATGTATTTTCCTGTAAATTACTGTCCAAATATCACTTCCATCAAAAAACAGTCACCAAATACGGAACATTGAGACTCAGACCTTTCAAATGATGTGTTTTGTCAAGAAATTATGTGTTTTGTGAAGATAAGAAAAGATTTTCATTACAAAGTAGTTAAAGATTTTTTTGAGGGGCACTCTTGTCATATATTACTATTTTACTGTCATCATGTAATTTTTATCATAAAACAATGGACAAGTATCTCTTCAGGAGGGTTAGACCTTTCCAACAATATATAGTTTGTCATGATTACATTCATATTTAATTGAAATATAGTGAAGTAAACGTAGGCGTCCCGTATACGGTTAAGGGGTTAACTATATATTAAATTGCAATACTAAAACATAAATGTGGTAACATATACTTATTAAATAATATAATGCAACAAACTTTTAAATTTGAACTGAACTAGTTACTGAGTCAATGAGGACATCTTAAATCTGCATAAATGGAACAAGACAGCAAAAGTGTACCTATTGTGTATCATCTACAACAAAAAACTATTAAAAATAATTATCTATTAAATCCCCTGTTATATCTGTACCTGTTATAAGTTAATTTATCTTTATTGATTTTTATATTTTTATTTTTATGATATTATAGTTTAACAGCGTCAAACCACTAACAATTTCTTTAAAAAGTATTTCAAACAACGCCAACAACCAAATGCATTAATATGATGCACTGTATTTTGAAAAGCAGCAAATATCAGAATAACTGTGAAATCATTACATGTAATTGTTTAGACATCCAGAACTACCATTGAATACTTAAACTGCAACTAATAAAAATGTATTAAACAAAATGCTACAGGACTGATTTCAATATTATTTGAAAATTATTTTATTAAATAGAGTGCGATTTCAGAGTGTTAAAACATTGTAATGTACAAATAAAATAATATTAATCTTGAAATAACGTAGCATGTCTGAGCACATTGCAAAAATGATCATTATTCAAGTCACCTTTATTTATACAGCGCAGATTGTTTCAAAGCAGCTGTACAGAGATCAACAGGAAAATTATGATTCAGTGATGTAAACAGAATTCAATCTAAAAAGACAATAGTAAACAATCATTATTCAGTTGAAATCAGTTCTGTATTAATTCAGTTCGGTTCAATAACTGTAAAATACATTAATTATGAAATGTTAATCAAATTCAGCTAAAAAGCAGCTCTGCAGAAAACAGGTGAGTTCTCATTCAACAGTGTCGGTGCAGTCAGATCCGTAATATTGCTTATAAAGAACACAAAAACAATAAAACTTGAAGTCTTCAACTGAACAAATAATAATTTCTTAGTCTACTACATTACAGAAATAGACAACAGGTCTCTTATCTAAATATATCATTGACTGGCAGTCAGGTAATTACTGCTATGCAAAGCAAATGTGATAATTATATATTATAAAGACTTCTCAAAGTGCCCCTATTACAGTTTTTCGAATATCCCTTTTCAAACAGTGTGTAATATAGCCGTTTGTAATTGTAAACGTTCTGCAAAGCTGAAAATTTGAAAATGCACAATAAATAGAGTTATTGTCTCTCAAAAGAATCGAATTTGAATTTCCTGGCTTTCACACTTCACTAGAAAATCCATTCGCATAATACGCATCTACACCATCAAACAACTTGTCCCGCCTTCATTTCTCTGAAAACTGCTTCACAAATCGCTAAGTTCAACGCACGGTTCGCAAACCGCTTGCTCTGGAAAGATGGGTCAGTACCCAGCTGGTTATTTGGACCAGCTTGCTCCCCAGAATCACAACCTGTAAGTATGAATAATTATTGATGTTTTCTACCGGGTGTTCAAAATACTTAGTTTTGTGTTTTGTATTGTGCTTCCAGCTAACTCACGTTGTTGAAATACACACAAAAAATGCACTTTTGTTAATTACACTCAAATCATACTTGTTCACATTACTTAAAAAACTCATGTAACGAAATTAACTTAAGTTTACCAAGTTGTTTCTACTAAAAATCAGTATTTTCAGCTTTACTTAATAAGTGTTTGTTCGGTCAGTTTAACATTGTTGAGTGAAACGAACAAACTGGCCAGTGGATCTACACTGTAAAAAATGTCCCTGTAAAAAAAAACGGTAATCTACTGGCCGCTGTGGTTGCCAGCATCATACTGTAAAAATACGGAGCACTGCTGTTTTTTAAATTAACAGCTCAATACCGTTTTTTCAGCTACAGTAGGCAACTGTAAATTACAGTTGTCTACTGTAGCTGAAAAAACGGTTATTCCCTAAAACTGTGTCTTTTAATGCAGATTGCATGTCATTCTTACATTCTTAAAAACCTTAGGAATGGATAAAGGAAGGAGCAAGATTTGTTTTACAAACTAATGGAACACATGCACAGTTATTGACACAGTTCCTGTACGTGCACCGCAATAAATTAGAAATATACACATGGGTTTGTTGATGTGCATACCCTTGTTAATGCTGATTAGTGAGGAATTACAGTTCAACATCTCGTAATATACCTCAAAATGAGTATTATATTCCTGAGATATGTCCTAGTCCCCTTGCGATAGTTCTTCCGATGTTTGCGCTCAGATTGATATGGTAAAATCATCATCATCATCATTACTGTCTTTACAGAATCTCACTGAGGACTGAGGAATATGTTTAGTCTCCAAAACACATGGTGTAAGAGGTAGACCAATCACAACAGACTGGGCTATCTGGCCAATCAGAGCAGAGTAGACTCGTGGAAAGGAAGGGTTTAGAGAGACCGATTCATCTGTTGAGCCACTGGAGAATCATTGAAAAATGTGGTGATGTGCAATGTATATTACGATAACATTTAAGTTTGTTTTTTTTTTAAATGTTATACCTTTGATGAATATAAACCTGTTGTAGTAGACCTCCAAAACAAAATTAGGAAGCTTTAAATATCATAACAGGGACACTTTAATTTCTCTAGAAAACTGGTAAGCCGTGTTAAATGTCAGTTTTCTGTTGGGTTGAGTCGCTACAGTGGTGGTTCCTAAAGTTGTCCCTGTTATACTATTTTAAAGGCTTCTAGTTTAATTTTGGAAGTCTCCTACAACAGGTTTCATTTTCTCATTATATGCATTGCATGCCAGTGGATGCCACTGAAAACACGGTAAGTCCATCCCTCACAGCCTCGCTTTCATACCCGTCATGGCGCTGATCTGAATAAGGTCTATAGTGGACTCGCCAATATTCATTGTGCAACAAAGCTTTTGGGAAACCCACCTCTGCCTGTTGCTAGGCAACTACACAGCGGTTCCAGCCTACTATTGTAAGGGTTGTGATTAGACCACAGCCCTTCCAGCATGATAGCGCTCGCTTGTCACAGCAAAGATCAAAAGTTACTCATGAAAATAGCACTCTCTATAAAAATAATAATGATATCATTGAAAGTCAAGCATGCACCTAACAATGAAGGTTTAGGGTTACTTTTAAAACAAATAGATTTTAAAGAATTTAAGCTCATTGTTGATGACAAAAAAAAAAAACTTTAAAGGAACACTCCACTGTTTTAGAAATAGGGCTTATTCAACTTCTTTCCTACATTTAGATATGTGGACAAATGCATGTTTTGTCTCAGTGCATGCATTGTTTTAGTGTGGCAGGGTCGCCGCTACACTGTAAAAAAAATTCAGGTCTCCAATTTAAAATTTTCAGGTGACTGATCACATCTAAATTTTTCAGTTGGCCAAATTGAATTTCTGTGAATTAAATTGCAACAATTGACAGAATTTCAATTCGGCCAACTGAAAAATTTAGATGTGATCAGTTACTAGAAAATGTTCAATTTATTTTTATAAAAATATTATAAAATTTTCAAAGACTTAGACTAGCGTAGGTTAGCATAATGAATTGAATCATATGTTGCCTGCTAGCATGTCCCAAGTCAAAGTGATCCATTAAAGGTCCCATTCTTCGCGATTCCATCTTTCAAACTTTAGTTAGTGTGTAATGTTGCTGTTAGAGCATAAATAATACCTGTAAAATTATAAAGCTCAAAGTTCAATGCCAAGCGAGATATTTTATTTAACAGAAGTTCCCTTTCAAAGCCTACAGCGAACGGCCGGTTTGGACTACACCCCTGCCTTCCTGCTGTAATGACGTCACTAGAACCGTTTGTTGACTAACCCTCCGTCCACAAGAACACGCAAAATAGGGGGCGTGGTCTCGTGGCTCTCCCACGTGGAGAAGAGCGCGCATTCAGCGCTTGCATCTCCCCGTTATGGTAAGAGGCGGGACCTTTCCGGGCAAAGTGCGCTAAGCTGCTGTCCAATCACAACACGGGAAGCGCTGGCCCAATCAGAACTCGTTACGTGTTTCTGAAGGAGGGACTTCATAGAACAAGGAAATCATCAGGCCGTTTTTAGGACAGAGGACACAGCGCTGTACAGATAAGTAAATTGTGTAAAAAATACAGTTTTTTTACACGCGAAACATGAGCTCATGTTATATTGCACACTGTAAACATAATCAAAGTTTTGAAAACACGCGAAGAACGGGAACTTTAAAAACCCAGCGGATTCCCAACGAGTACAAATACCAATGCAGATTAAGACTAGGCAATTTCCTAGATATTGACTTGGGACTATATTATCATGATATCTCTGTGCCAGTGCTTCGACTGTGCTTCCCCATAATATAGTCCCAAATCAATATCTGCCTAGGAAATGGCCTAGTCTTAATCTGCATCGCTATTTGCACTCACTGTGAATACCTAGGCCACAAGAAGTAATTAGGTGGGGTTTTTAATGGACACCTTTTACTTGGGACATGCTAACTGGCAACATAGGATTCCATTCATTATGCTAAGCTAAGCTAGCGGCGACCCTGCCAAACTAAAACAATACATGCACTGAGACAAAAATGCATTTGCCTACACATCTAAATGTAGAAAATGAGTTGAATAAGCCCAATTTCTAAAACAGTGGAGTGTTCCTTTAATATGCAATTTATGATGTCTTACGCTGCTTTGCATAATTTTTGGAAAAAGTGAACGACTTGAGTATTTTTCAAACTTTATCTTTTTGTGTTTTGCAGAAGAAAGCAAGCCATGCAGGTTTGGAATGATACAAGGGTGAGTAAATGAATGAGAAATTGTGCACTTTGCATCAGTGAGTCTGGTTTTCAAATGACTAGATTTTAAAACATTCATCATTCAACTTCATCAACCAGGTAGATCTGAACAGCTCTTATTTTTTTATTTTTTTACTGTTTTGTTCAAAATGAACCAAGCACCAATGTGCCTTGACGCATCACCTGCGGTATAATTAACATAAATTACAACTTTCAGCTCATTGCATGTGCGATGTTCATAAATACAATTAGCCTACACTTTCTTTTGTCTGACACAGAAGATGGTTCCTGCGAATATAGAGGCATAAGCCAACATCAACAGCACAGAGATTTTACGTCTTGGGAGGAACAGATAGCAATCCGATTATGGGATTTCCACAGGTTTCCTTGGAGTGAAAAACATTTCGATTGGGAAAGTCCATGCCAGAGCACAACACGCTGCCAGATGCTGTGCTGCTGGCAATGATTCAATTTGTTGGGAAACCTCAGTTCTTTGCCAAATCCTCGTTAACCTACCATATGTGTTTTGCTATTATTGCGACTATTTTATTTATTTATTCTTTCTCAAACCACACAAATTCATTGAAGCCTAAGGGATCTCCAAAAAGACTTTGCTAGCTTTACTCTAAATGTGTCATTCCCTGATGTTGTTTACTTCTGAATATGTGCACTAACTTTAGTGCAAAATATGAAATAATTAAAACAGTCAAAGCCTCCCCGACATTATATAACTGTCATCCAGTCCCTATACTCAGAACCAGTTAAAACACTGTTTTTCACTAGGGGAAAGAGATGTGTGTATATATCCTAGTCCTGAAGAAAGAGTAGCTATAGAATAGAGATTAATAAAGTGTTCTTCAAAGAAAGCTAATTAATCACTTTCCAGTGTTAACTTGCTCTTTGTGAGAGCCCCTTATAGAGGGATTAAACTGACATAGTCATGACAGCCGGTCCAAATCACTGCTCAGAAAGAGAGAGATAACATATCCATATTTTTTCTGTCCTACAGTGAGATAACGGTACAGAGAGAAGAGTAGGAAGGAATCAGTTTAAAGTCCCTCTCACATGGCATTCATATCTGATGACCACATGCTCAAGGGTGTGCCACTGCATTACGACTTTAAGAATTGGTGTCAATGCAATTATTTTACAGCTTTAATTTTAGAGACCAAAAATTCTTCCATTTAAAGTCAACTTACAATTTACATCATTGATTTGTTCCAAAAATATATTTGATGAAATATGTGACCCAGGCAGGCAAAATGAGTTGCCATGAGCAAATTTACAAAAAATAAAAAAATAAATCAAAGTAATGTAATTTGTTTGAATAGGACAATTTTTTTTTTTTACTGAGCTAGGGTTCCAACACAACATCTAGCAACCATTCCTTAAAATCCCTGGTAATAATCAAATTTGAGTCAACACCTAATATCTACAGGTCCTTCTCAAACAATTAGCATATTGTGATAAAGTTCATTATTTTCCATAATGTAATGATAAAAAATAAACTTTCATATATGTTAGATTCATTGCACACCAACTGAAATATTTCAGGTCTTTTATTGTTTTAATACTGATGATTTTGGAATACAGCTCATGAAAACCCAAAATTCCTATCTCAAAAAATTAGCATATCATGAAAAGGTTCTCTAAACGAGCTATTAACCTAATCATCTGAATCAACTAATTAACTCTAAACACCTGCAAAAGATTCCTGAGGCTTTTAAAAACTCCCAGCCTGGTTCATTACTCAAAACCGCAATCATGGGTAAGACTGCCGACCCGACCCTGTCCAGAAGGCCATCATTGACACCCTCAAGCGAGAGGGTAAGACACAGAAAGAAATTTCTGAACGAATAGGCTGTTCCCAGAGTGCTGTATCAAGGCACCTCAGTGGGAAGTCTGTGGGAAGGAAAAAGTGTGGCAAAAAAACGCTGCACAACGAGAAGAGGTGACCGGACCCTGAGGAAGATTGTGGAGAAGGACCGATTCCAGACCTTGAGGGACCTGCGGAAGCAGTGGACTGAGTCTGGAGTAGAAACATCCAGAGCCACCGTGCACAGGCGTGTGCAGGAAATGGGCTACAGGTGCCGCATTCCCCAGGTCAAGACACTTTTGGGCTACAGAGAAGCAGCACTGGACTGTTGCTCAGTGGTCCAAAGTACTTTTTTCGGATGAAAGCAAATGTTGCATGTCATTCGGAAATCAAGCTGCCAGAGTCTGGAGGAAGACTGGGGAGAAGGAAATGCCAAAATGCCTGAAGTCCAGTGTCAAGTACCCACAGTCAGTGATGGTCTGGGGTGCCATGTCAGCTGCTGGTGTTGGTCCACTGTGTTTTATCAAGGGAAGGGTCAATGCAGCTAGCTATCAGGAGATTTTGGAGCACTTCATGCTTCCATCTGCTGAAAAGCTTTATGGAGATGAAGATTTGGTTTTTCAGCACGACCTGGCACCTGCTCACAGTGCCAAAACCACTGGTAAATGGTTTACTGACCATGGTATTACTGTGCTCAATTGGCCTGTCAACTCTCCTGACCTGAACCTCATAGAGAATCTGTGGGATATTGTGAAGAGAAAGTTGAGAGACGCAAGACCCAGCACTCTGGATGAGCTTAAGGCCGCTATCGAAGCATCCTGGGCCTCCATAACACCTCAGCAGTGCCACAGGCTGATCGCCTCCATGCCACGCCGCACTGAAGCAGTCATTTCTGCAAAAGGATTCCCCACCAAGTTTTGAGTGCATAACTGAACATAATTATTTGAAGGTTGACTTTTTTTGTATTAAAAACACTTTTCTTTTATTGGTCGGATGAAATATGCTAATTTTTTGAGAATTTTGGGTTTTCATTCAAATTAAATATACTCCTCTCGGAAAACTTACAAATAAAGATAATTTTAGATGTTAGTTGCTATTTGGAGCATTGGGATCGCTAGACAAGGACTTAACACATTTTTGTGAAAACCACAAAATTGACCAAAATCTAAAAATGTTACGTTTTGCCTGTAGCTTGAAATGATTCTCTGCGCACTCAGACTGCTTTAGACAGCACAGATGCTCATTTCCATTCAGTGAAACTAATGGGGACGTCATTGGTCAATGAGTCATTTGGACCAAAATGTATACTTTTCCACATTAATTTTTCACAGTATGAAAAAGAGCTGTTTGAACAATCTTCCTAACATCTCTTTTTATGTTCCCGAGAAGAAATGGTGGAACAGGTAAAAACGGATTGAGGGTGAGTAAATGATGTTCTGACTGTATAATCAGATCATGACATCACACTAGCAACAAATCACAAAGAGTTCGGATCAAATTCTGCCATCATCTACAAATACACTTTGCTGTCCCTTTGTTGTCCTGGGATTTTTACTGATATTGAACCTCTGTGTTTAATCTGCTTTCACCTTCCTTTTAAAAGTGCCGGGAGCTTGAAAGGGCTCGCAGGATCTCTATCATGTCAAGGCAGGGTGCTTCTAATACACGCTGAAGCCCTGTTTGATGTATGAAGGTGCAGTTGCACTTCAAAGCTGTAATGTGTTCTCACAGTTCTCATACAGAGATGCTATTGAAAGAGAGAGACATGAAAGTGCATGTGTGGGGTTAAAGAACTGTCAAGTCTTCAACACAAGCCTTCTTCTTTCTCTCAAACACACCTGCAAACAAATTATCTAAGGACAACTAGGATATAATCCATTATGTATGTCACTCATTCGTTTTTCATTCACCTATGGATGGATGGATGGATACAGACAGACAGATCTATGATTGTCTAATGTGTTTAATATGTTTCATCCTTCATAACAAAAGCATACATTCATTCCTAGCAACACTTTTAATGACTCCAATCCCACACTTGGCAATTCCAGTCAGCTATATCCCATAATCTCTCATTTCCCAGTCCGTCCTGCTTCCACAACAGGCTTCCCTTAAATGAGCTCTTTATGTAAAACTCTTAAAAATCAATTTTTTTCAGGGACAATCTTCAACTTCACGGGTTGACAATGAGAGCGTGCCTTTATACAAGCATGTCTATGCGCATCTACCGCCTGTGTGTTTGTGTTCTCCGGACTATTTTTAAACATCTGTGGCAGGCTTAATCCATCTTGTGTGGCGAGGCGGCCCAGCAGATCTGAATATTACAGTAACTATATTTTAACAAGACTCTGGAGTATTCACATAAGCATTAAATACATCGCTGGGTGTTGGCGGGGGATACTCTTGTTTTGAATTCTGATCCCTTAAACCTCCAGAGGAGCCTAAATCACACACGGATTCAGGGGTTGTGGCAAAGCGGTTGCATTTGCCTCCCGGGCCACCAGAATAAAGGCCACTAAAAATGGGAGTTAAGGAGGGAGACCGTGGCAGTGAAACTCATCTTTATATCGTGTTTTACCTTTATGTTTCAAGATGTTTTTGAAAATGAAGAGTCCTTAATGATTAATGATCTAAACAAAGCAATTTTCCAGATTGCACCATAAATAAAGTATGATAAAGGCTCTGTTTATTTGCATGCACTCTCTGCATTGTTTTATTGTCCGATTCACTAAAGGAATTATGCAAATCAAGTGACAGCAAAACGTTGCACAAAAATCTGAATGCACTTCACACAGCACAATTTCTCCATAAAACTGTCCACTGTCAGAGCCAGAGCGCAGAGGTTAGCACACGTGTCATGAACATCACAGTGTCCAGGTGTTTTTTTTTTTTCTGTCACCATCCGCTATATCTTTTGAATAAAAAAAAGAGAGGCAAAAGTCCCCCCAAAGATTTAAGTAAAAGTTCCAAAGGTTTTGTAGGAAAGAAAAAAACGCACTAATAAACATACATTAACCCTAAAAAGAGCAAGACCATAAAGAGAAATCAGAAAATGTATTTATTGCTGTTTTCCATCTAATTAGGACACAAATAATACAATGATTGGTTTTGGTTTTTTTAAACATGACTTTAAAAAAAAAAAAAAAATTATAGTGTTTGTATCCACAAGGATATGTCGCTCCTTTTGGGGTATACATTGACTTTAAAAAAAGAATGCTTGCTTGAAGTTATAAAATAATACTTTTTTTTATGGCTAAAATACGGGGCGGACAGTAGTGGAGTATTTTTACTTTCAAAGTAATTTAATTTTCAAGTATATGTACATTATCTGTGTTCTCCTTGGAAAACTTTTACTTCAGAACATTCCAAAACATAATATTGTAATTTTTACTGCACTGTGTTTCATATTGAATATAATTTAATACTTTATCACATTAAAACAACTTTTACTAATACTTTTACTTTTACTTAAGTACAAGTAAGAAAGTACTGTATGTTTAATGTAATTAAGAGTTAAAGGTAAAAAAAAAAAAAAAACTACTTTAATTGATGAAATGTAGTGCAGTAAAATGTATGGCATTATATATTATGCTTTGGAATGTAGTGGAGTTAAAAAAAAAATCCAAACAATCATTATTTTTTCAATGAAGGTATACCCCTGAAGGTGCGAAGTTTCCTGAGGGATACAAACATTTTCAGATTATGAAAAGAAAAATCATTATATTCATAAAACGTCAACATAAACATAAACAAATACTTATTAACAGCTTTTTAAAAATGCAAGTACCCTCCAAATATTGTAAATGTGAAATATATGAACTTTTACCTGAAGGAGAGTAGATTTGCCACTTACAGTTGGTCATGCTGTTTTTAAATGCTAAAAAAAAAAAAAAATTATGAATGAAGTCAGCAGACCTAAATATTCAACAACAACAAAAAAAACTTTCTAACTGAAACCAAGAAATGACACCTACACTTTCCCTGCCTCTCTCCGCAGCCTCTCAAATGTTTGTATTCCCCAGAATATGTCACCCCTTTTAGGGTTAAAGGAGGGATCCTAGGAAAATATAATTGCGAATGAAGTGATTTGGGCCTGTAATAACCCCCTAGCAATCAATCAGGAGGCCTTAGCAACTGCATAACAATATCATGGTAACCATTCACAACACTCTAGCATCATAACAATGACTTTTGCTTGGCAATCATAACTTACATGTTCTTCAGCCACAAGCAGCACCAAACAAACATGCAAAAACCTGCATGCAGTTGTTTCTCAACATGTTTCCCAAATACATATGTGATTGAATCAAAAACAGGAAATCATGCCCCAAACTCTGTTGCCAGGCAGTCACTTCCATGTGTTCTGATTGGCTAAGAATCTCTGTCTGTCAGGTAGTATGGACATTTTATGCATTGTATTAAAAGCAAAAAACTAAACAAAATAACAAAAAAACAAAAAAAAATGTACAAACCCAATATCGCTTCACTAGACCTGCATATGACGTGGAAATATATAGACTATATCGACCATGAATGAAGAATTTGTTCTCAGCAATTACAAATTTGTTCACTTGCTTTAATAAATCATGACATTTTGAACTAATTTTGATTGGTCAAGATTTACTAATTAATTTACTCGGTTTAGTTCAATCGTGGCCACAAATTAAAGCTACACTGCGTGATATTTTCCCCCATCTAGCGGTGAAAAGGTATATGACCATCCAGTTTCTGTTCCTCTCAATTCTGATTTTGTTTTAACTCCTACGGTGGCCGATTTAGTCCAAGATTAACATGGCAATCCCCCTCTTCACATTAGACACGGTGCCATCGAGTGTTAAAACGCGAAAGGCGAAGCTTGAATTTACGGCTATGTCCCTCTTTAGCTAATGTACTTTCAAGATGGAGGGGCAACATGGCGACCGGCATTCGAACCCCTCATCCGTATGTATTTTCAATGGCATATTATAAACTTAAGAGAATACTTTATTACTTGAAAGAATTAAATATACATTAATGAGCACATATATTTTTGAAAGAACTAAGTGTTTTTAGCTAAGAATAAACTAAAAAAGTTACACAGTGTAGCTTTAAGAAGTCTTATTGAATTCTTATAGTCTAATTTGTTCAATCGTTTTAGTAAATCGTGGCCATGTTGAACTAATTTGTTCCCTCGTTTTGATTGAACTAAAACAAATGAACTTATTATTACAACATGATAAAATTTATTAAAACGAGGGAATGAATTTGTAAAATGCGTTGATGTATTAGCAAGACATGGGAATGAATTGTTATTTCGGGACCACAATACACTTCTTTTTCCCCCTACATTTAATTTGCAGGGTTTCTTATTTCAAAATGCAGAATACAAACTTTAAGACAGAAATCATGGTAAAATGGTTATGAAATGTTTAAAAAAATTAAAGAAAAATTGAAGATTGAAAAAAATGAAATTAACACAAAAATGGGTGCATCACTATTAGTTAAATGAGTAAAAATACATAAATACAAATAAACAAATAACAGCATACTGTTTTGGAACAACATGAGAGTAAGTAAATTATTTTCATATTTAGGAGAACTGTCCGTTTAACCTATTGTAAAAGGTGTGTGTATTTGGGATAAAATATTTAATGTACTTGAATTATCAAATATCTACTCTGATTTGCTTATAAAAAGTGTCTAAACCTGATCACATGATCTGTGGAAGACTTCAGTAAAATGAGATTCTCTTTTGTTGGTTCTCGTCCTGATAATTGCAGGATGACAGAAGTTTGACTCAGGGCGGAAGGCGGATGTCTGCAGTCATTGTCAAACATTCACAAAGGAACGCTGATCTGCTGTCTGAAAAACTGCTCCTAAAATCTGTCACAAGATTTAAAAGAGAAGAGAGGGAGAAAAATCAGGCACGTGCACACATAGACCCTAAGTGACAGCCAGGTAACGATAGTGTCACAGTATTACATATTACAATATCTACATAGAGCCAGTCTAGCTATGTAATAACCCTACATTAACCGCCCTTTTCACAAGATGTAATGTGTCTGATGTCCCCAGAGTGCGTGTGTGAAGTTTTAGCTCAAAATATCCCAGATATTTTTTTATAGGATGCTAAAATTGCCACTTTTGGGGGTGAGCAAAAACGCACTGTTTTTGTGTGTGTCCCTTTAAATGCAAATGACCCAAAGAAGAGAATGTAGCTTCATGAGATGATGCGCCGGAATACCAGCAATAATAAAACAGGATAATGTCACATACAGAAAATGTCATAAACTGTCAGTAGTAGTGTTCAGGTTGGTTTTGACCTGACTGTTTCTTCAGAACATTTCCCTTATTTAACCACAAGGTCCTTCTGTAATTCAGATGGCGGGAGTCTCTGGAGATTGAAGACTCTTGCATTGGTACATCCCAAAACGCAACACTTGTAATGCCTCTTTGGTGCAGACATTGTACAACTCTGCTACAGTGAGGATACAGAAATGGTGGATTCAGTGCTTCCCACTAAAGACTAATAGACTGCAGACCGTCACCAGCGGTGGGCGGAGCTACTCCTTATGATAACGTCATTTTATGGGGAATCTGATCAGCTTGTTTAAAGAAAACTTTTGATTTATGAATTAGGAATTATAAAAAAAATATAGATTTTTACCATTATAGGCTTGTTCATGCACACTGTGGACACACAGTTTTTAAACGCCTTATAAAAGTGAATTTTGCATAATAGGTGCCCTTTAATGAGTCTGGCGTTGGTGTAAAATAGCATCGCGCAGGGACAAAAATACCACCAAAATTAATAAAAATTCTATTAATTTAAAATTCATGACTTTGTCTTATGTTTATATCATGTGATGTAGTTAAAGCTGCACTATGTAACTTTTCCGTCCGCTAGAGGGCGCCTATTCAAAACAAAGGCGTAGTTTGATGAGCTCAGAATCTTGGGACATGTGGTCTTCACCTCAAAGCCGGTTGGAAAGAATCGGGATGGACTCGGGCAGAAATCATGTTCATTGATGCAGTTATTATTAAGGACCGAATGTTGAGGAGCTGAGCAAGACCGCTGGAGTTATTGTTACGCAACACACGGCTCGCGAGCAGCGGTACTTTTAATATGACGGGACACAGTCACCGGCGCTACTTCCGCTTTTCCTGTCACGAGTATGAGGTAACGCAGCTGTGATCATCAGATACATTTAAGTGTGTTTAAAATGATGTTATGACGTTACTCTGTGCGTTCGCTCAGCGGCTGCTGTGACACTTGTTCACACTGCTAAGAGTACACTGTAAAAACAAGGCAAATTTTAAACTTTTGCAGTACAATCGACTTGGATGTTTAAGTTATTTTAACTTAAATTATGTTAAACTGACTTTAAAAAAATGAGTCACATCTTGTATAACTAATAAAAACAAGTTTAACATTGCTTAACTTATTTTGATGAGTTAAAACAATGTAAAAACATATGTTGTCATAACTTATTGAACATATCATTTTTTACAGTGTAAAGCGCTTCTGCAGAATAAAACCGGAAACCGACGGTAATGCAGATATGACGCAACTGACAGGCGACTCCCTCAGACGTCCTGGCTCCTTGGTTAAAATAGTTTTTTGGTTAAAAATAATTTTTGCACAATTTACAAATAGTTGGGAACATTTGGGCTATTGTAAGAACTCAACTGAACAAAATATAAAACACTGGCCTGGTAGTTTAAATGCAAAAGTAGTCCAAGGCACTCGATGGGTATATTGAGAAAGTTAAAAAGCCTTTATTTTTTCATGGCTTTAAACATTTAAAAGATTGGTACAGAGACACTGGCCTGGTAGTTTTTGTATATTTTATTGCAAAAATCCTACATAGTGTACCATAGTGTGCAATATCACACAAGCAAAAGTGGAATTTTCCCGTATACGATCGCACAGTCACAAATGTAATTTTAATATTTTCTTTTTCATACAACAGTTTATTTTAGCAGTTCAATGAACAATATGCTTGATACTCATTTAGATTTTTAAACACATAATGTTAAGTCTGAAGTTTCTTTCTGTTTCACCAATGAAAATACAGAATACTGAACAAAGTTGCGTCTCCCTGAGGGGTGTTTCTTTCATGCATTAATTTGCTGGTTTGAATGAATCAGTGAATGAATAATTATTTGACTCGCATATTTACACTTGCCGCCACTTACTGGTGGTTTCGGTTTCATGTAAAAGTATTATATACAGAAAAGTATAATTCATTTCTATATACAAAATGTAACATTTAAAACACAAATTTCATTACATTATTCTATATATAACTAATTACAGTGTAAATGCATCTATATAATACACTGTAAACAAAATATTTAAAAAGTAAGTTACCTGGTTGACTTAAAATTTTAAGTTCATTGAAATTAAAAATTTGAGTTAATACACTGAACATTTTTGAGAATTGACATCACACTTTATTCATAGTATTAAAAGATTTTGTAAGCATATAGCGTAATTGTGTTTTATTTGTAATAATGCAGTGAAACATGCCAAATTTTCATGATTTATCAATTTTTTATTTATTTATTTATGTGGTTTAGAAACAATAATATTTTGAGTTTCTATTTACTAAACCAATTCCCTTCATTGTATTAACTCACTTTTTTTTCAATGAACTCGACATTTTAAGGCAACCAGGTAACTTACAACTTACTTTTTTAAGTTAAACCAACAATATTTTTTACAGTGTGATAATGTAATAATAAACAGTAATTTATGTCAGTAATGCACAACCAATTCCAGCATAATGCCAACAAAATAAATATGCAAGTAATTTAAAAGTGCTCAACAGTACACATTATTTTATGCATTTTTAATAGTATTTATGAGAGGGTTGCCCTTTTTTCTCACTTAAGCACCTGAGCCGCTAAACGTGCACAGCCCTGGAGAGAATGCTAAAAGCTTCATGATTCCATCTCATGTGTTACTTTCCCCTCTTTGACACCATCTGATTCTGTGTACTCCGAGCTCCCAGCCTGCATACATTTTTAGATCTTGCTCTGTAAATCCTGAGCCAAAATTTATCACAACTTCGTCTCTGCTCCTACCGCTTTGTGGTATTGTGTTACAGTGATTTGAGAGAGCCGTATTTGACCTATATGAACTTACGCCCCCATAACGCCTACCCTCCAAGCTGAGCCCTACATTACAAGCACAAATGTGAATCACAAAGCTCATGCAGACAAACCGCTCTTCTAGATAAGCTCCTAAAGTGCCCATCCCGATGCCAATCAGGATTTCGGCTGACACAGTAACATTCTGTTGAATGTCTTACAAACATAAAGATAAACACTTTGCATATTATTCAGATTGTTGGTGTTTCTCAAAGATCTTTGTAGGATTTTATTCAATACAAACAGTGTGTGACTTTCACAATGGCCTTCAGGGTGGTCAGAGGGTTCTATATATACATGGTCACTGTGATTTTGCAAATTAAAAAGTTTTTGAATCAACATATTTTACCCTTTAAAATGAAAGCTAGAAATGTGTCTTCAGATTTAGAGGTAAAATACTTTATTTGACCCCCAACATTTGGGGGAATCAAGACTTCTTTAGGGGTATCAGCTTATTTTAATTAATTAACATTGCATTGAATTCTGCATATTGGTCAAATTATGCACACGAGCAAAACACTTCACTTTATTTGAAACGTCATGTGCATCACGTCACGTGCGTTTGAAATCCTTTTCAAATGAAAAGCAAAAACTCCTCTGTGTCTTATACACACTCTAAAACATGCTAGGTTAAAAACAGCCCGAATTAGGTTGAAAATGGACAAACACAGAAATTGGGTTGTTTGAACCCAGTGAATGGACCCATTCAAACAACCCAATTTCTGGGTTTCTCCATTTTCAATCCAACTTGGGTTGTTTTTAACCCAGCATTTTTTTTTTTTTTAGATGTAGTATATACTGGTCTATTTTTGCTCTGTCAACGTAAATAGTTCCAAGCAGAATGAGTTGTTGCATCTCAGCCTAACAGACTACAGTTTACTGGCGCTGCTAATGAATTAGTGGTTTAGAACGAATCGTTCAGTGAAGGATTCAATGACTCGCCCTGCATCCCAATGTGTGCTATCCATCCTTAGCTGTATGTGAGGTTAGAATAAAACTATATCCAGTAGATTTTAAAAGTGTAGACCCGTGCACACTTCAACAGCTAATATTGCGCACAACCAATAGTGTTTTGGAGGAGTTTTTGATTCCGAACTACAAACATGAATAAAAAGTGTTAAGAAACTACAAACATGGGAGATGTGTGCGACCAACGGTTAAGTAAAGAGGTTTAGATAAAGGTGTTCGAGAGACTAATAATCACCATTTAACCTGATAAAAACATTTATTGAATGTTATCTGTGTTATATTTCATCTGTGACAACAATGTTAACTGTTATAAAGATCTTTTTGGCCATTAACTAAAGCATTATTTGCCAACATTGTATATGCGGAGAGTTGCATGAAAGACCCTCGATGTGCTATTCTCCAATACGTTAGGAAATTAAATCAACTCAAGTGTGAAGGAGTTTATTTGACAAGTTGATTGACAGGCCAGTTTACGGTGACAGGATGCATGCAATAATGCGAAAAAGTGTACATTATAGACGCAAATTTTATGATGTGGTATGTCCCTCAGTACATACTTTTAGGGCGTAGTACAGTGTAAGTAGGGGAATTGGGACACAGCATCACTTTTCATTCCAGAATAAATCTGGGTAAATAAATAAAGTTAGAAATGTGTATGTCTGTAATTTAATGTTACCAATGTTTTGGGAATGTAAAGCTTTTCACTACTTAAACCATTTACTGGTGTAAATATTATATATATATATATATATATATATATATATATATATATATATATATATATATATATATATATATATATATATATATATATATATATATATATATATATAAAATGTAAATACTGTAGCCATCCTTCTAAGGGACTATGAAGTTACCATTACCTCCAATGAACCAACTAAACAGTCCGTTGCAGTTTTAAACATATACAGTATTAGTATTAGATGATTTCTAAAGCAAGCCTGCAATGGTATAGTTCTGTTATGGCTTTTGTTAACAGCTCATTTGCAATTTAATTGTTGTGAGCACAAACAGCTTCAATCTAAAATTAAAATGGCAAGCTTGATCTTGACTACAGTTTTCTCAACTGCCTGGACATGTGGCTGCACCAGGATCCATATTTCACCCCTCCCGAAAGAGTTGAAACACAACACAAATAACCAAAGACTTTCAGCTGTGACTATCTACCAGCGGTAGCCTATTGTCTCTCGAGCACCTTACCTTTAAAATTACAGTCCAAGTGTCCACAGCACTAGTTGGTGCCCATCCCAGAGGGCCATTTGTTGAAAGAGCAGTGCCTTCACTTAAATGTCAAGCGTGTTGTTTTGAGGTTGGGTATGATAGTGGATTAATGGTATAGGTCAGTGTCAGGTTTTTTATATTTGATTGAATGTACATTCAGTTTAAAAAAAAGTGCATCTCTCTCTCTCTCTCTCTCTCTCTCTCTCTCTCTCTCTCTCTCTCTCTCTCTCTCACACACACACACACACACACACAGACAGTCTAGTCAGAGGATCTTGTATATTGTAGTCTGAAAACACCATTTATTTTTGTTCCCCCATAAAACAAAATGGCACCCTTTTTAAAAAAAATATAGGGGTTTGGAACACCATTTTGGAAAGCCGCTGAAGCAGAACCCTCGTCTAGTTCTCGCCAGTGGATATGTTAGTAATTGAAAATCAAAGTGTGCGTAAATTGCCCCTGCTGTCCATGCACCACGAAACAAGCTTCACTCACAGAGAAATGCATGAGCAGCAACACACACACATACACGTTTCCATGTTTTATGGGGACTTTCCATAGACATAATGATTTGTACAGTGTTCAAATGTACAATATTTTTTAAAGGTTACATTGAAAATGGTTAGGTGAAAGTTGGGGAAATCAAAGGGATAGTTTTCTCTTTCTTATAAGTATTATGGGAACTACTTTTGAATGTTATCTAAACCATCTGAGAGAAGTAGTAAGTAGCAATGTTTATATGTTTATATATATATATATATATATATATATATATATATATATATATATATATATATATATATATATATATATATATATATATATATATATATATATATATATATATATAAATAAATATATATATATATATATATATATATATATATATATATATATATATATATATATATATATATATATATACACTAATGTCCAACTAAAATGTTTCAGAAAAACATTACAAATATTGTGTAAGCAACATTTTTATGCTATTTGTGTTTTGATAATGTTATATTAACATTACTGGGAGAAAACGTAAGACTTTCTGTATTTAATATGTGAATAAAAAGCCAGTTTGTCATATAAAGTGATCGCGTCTCTTCACAAAATTTGGAATAAACTACTCATATAGATATAGATTTGTTTTATGATCTCTTTATGAACTTTTCGAAGCATCAGAGTTGCGTAGCTGTCAGTGGAGGGACAGAAATCTTCATTTCCTGAAGATGAACAAATGACATGAGGGTGAGTAATTAATAACAGGAATTCATTTGTGGGTGAACTATCGCTTTAATAATGATTCTTGCCTGGCTGTCTGGAATGCTTTATTCTGATTGGTCAGTCGTGACATTCTGCAGTTGGTTTCTTTTGGCACAATAAAATAATTGAACTGAATATTTCAGTCTATCTATTTATTTGTGTGGTAATGTAATAAGTGATAATGTACTATTACAATTATATTGTTTATTCATTTTAGACACTGTACAAAAAAGAAAAAGAAAAGAGAAATAATGGATATATGGAGTTTTACAGCAAACCAAGCAAGCATTCTGTAAATTTAGCCAGAGGATTTAATGGATTTCATTCGACATTAACTCTCTGCATCCCTAATACATTTACAGGAAAAACAAGCATTTTTTCCATTTCTAACACTCAAAATATTTTCGCCGTCCTATTTTTAGCGACCTCAGACTATTTAATTTCTCCGAAATGGAAAAATATTTCTTGCTCTGCAAACAAATCAGATCACAAAAGCGTGATATGAAAAATGAAGTTATTCAGAATTTGCATCAAATAAAAGATCCAAATAGGAGATATGCCATTGTCCCTCCGTTTCCTCTCATTTGCGATCCTGCACAACAGGCAGTGTGTGGAAAGAGAAAAGTGATGGAGGGAAAAGACAGGAAGCAGGCCTAGGCTGGTGGAAGGTTTGTTTGCTCTCCTGTACGTCTGTCAGTGAGATACGCTCAAGTGAATCACTCCTCTTTCTGTATGTCTATTTCTAAACCAGTCTACCTGCCAAACAGCCATTTGATCTTTCTTTACCTGCACTGTGGCAAGAAGCGGGTTTGAACCTTCTGCACCGCGTGCTGAGTTTACGCAAACCGTGATTTTACTCCTACAATCTAGACAGAGAGAAGTATAACATAATGAATGTGTTTATTCCAGTCAGAACATCATTGTGGTCCAATGCCAATTCAAAATGCAGGGTTTCCAAATCATTAAGTAGGATATTAGTAGCACATAAGTAGTATTTAATATGTTTTCCATTATGTATTCCTGAGTTACCTGAGAAATATACAAAATGTACATTTCGTAATTGACAACTAGTATTTGTCATTTAATGGATCTTTCCACTTGCTTTCACATAGGGTTCAGGTCAGGGGACTGGGCTGGTCATGGCAGAAGCTTCATTTTGTGCTCAGTGACACATTTGTGTTGATTTTGATGTTTGTTTTGAATCGTTGTCCTGATGGAAGATCCAACCACGGCTCATTATAAGATTTCTAGCAGAAGCCGTCAGGTTTAAATTTTTTGTCTGTTTTTTTTATTTACTGGAATCCATGTTGCCTGAACAAGATGTCCAGGACCTCTCTATTTATAGTTTCATCTGATGACTGAACTAGGTCCCTTTTTGAATTTCCAGTCATGTCTGAAATCTGAATATGCTGGAGTTTATGGATGAAAAAGAAGGATTTTTTTTTTTTTTTAAAGCCTTCCCAAACTACATGTGGTGATGTATTGGCAGTTTGGTTTTTTGAAGGCTTTCTGACTCCCTGCAATTCTCCAGCTATGATCCTTGGAGAGTCTTTGTCCACTCAAACTCTCCTGCTCGCCCTTCATAAGTACAATACAGACACCCGTGCTCATCCAGGCAGATTAGTAATGTCTTTAGTTGATTGGAAATTGATCTGTGTGTATAACTTAAAAAGTTATTGAATGTTTGCCGGTTCCCACCTCCTTCCTTCCCATCTATGAACCCCGTTACACTGAACGTGTCTGTTCAATATAAAGTGATTTAGCCACTGAGAGACTGTCGAGCCCAATCTCACGAAAATGCGTATAAATAGTATAATAGTATATGTCTTTCACAGCGCGTTTTCAGTTCATGCCTTTGGAAGCTTAACTTTTAATAAGAATTAATTTGAGAAGTTAAAACACTCCCTTTGCGCCGAACAGTCTGCTCCCGAGCGGAGTTGTCCTGATGGAACTTGCATTGAGATGTCCTCAATGCAAGACAGACAGACAGACAGACAGACAGACAGACAGACAGACAGAGTGCTGTGAGTGAGATCCCACTAGAAAGCCATATGCTAAACCCTTTAATTTAACTACATGGAAAAGTTTTTTTTGTTAGTGAAGTGTTACTGAACATGAAAAAATTGAGTGAGGTTCTGGATGCACAAAATAGTCTACATCATTCTAGAAATCCACTTTAACAGCTGTATTTCTATGCATAGCCACATCTGTAACGGTTATATGGCTTCCCTATTATGCAAATAATCAGTACAAGTATTAAACAAAGAAAGAGTATTTCTCATTAGTGAGAAGGGTGTTAGTTACCATTACGGGCTTTTTTTTTATGTGTAGAGACCAATTTCCTACACTATGGTTGTAGATCACTAGAAAATTGGTTGAATTTCCCCCAGTATTGAAACCATCTGTCAGATTATTCAGTTGGTTACACTGCTGTCAGCCGGATCAGACAGATCTGCATCCATCAGTAGATGTCACACTAACAGTACAACACATCCCCTCTGTAAGATACATCATGAAAAGTGTAGAAACCTAAAAACACACTTCACTACTGTCCGCCTCTGGAAATAAATATATGACTACAAGATATCTGACAAAGTGTTTAATATGTATAAGTGTTAAATATTTAATAACTACAATACCATTGAAAGAAGTTCTTCTGCTTACCAAAACTGCATTTATTTGACAATACAGTAATATCAGTAAAATTATGAAAAAGTTTTACAAATCTTTTTACAAAATCCAGCATTCCATGAACATAATTCAGTGATTCAAAAGAATAATATTTGTTTAAAATATAAATGTCCTTATAGTACAAATAAATAAATAAAACATTTATAAAGGTCAATTTCAGTCCAAACATGAAATTTAAATTTGTGTTTTTAAATTAAGTCATTATTGACTATTTGCTACAATCTTTCCCATCTAACTTCAATAAATTAGTCATCTCTGTTCAGGGACGCGTTTCCCATAAAACTCGTAATTCGCTAAAGAAATCAACTAGCTATCAGGATTGTTTCCTGAAGCCATATTGTATTGCTGAGATCAAATTAATGTTAGATTTTTTATTTTATGGTATAAATTATAGAGATGGGACTGATTCTCCTTTTTCTCAGTTATTTTTATTTATTTCCAGATTCAATCATAGGCTCATTCTTGTAGAGCACTACGCACATGCCCGTTCGTCAAAAATGGTGCTTTAAATCTCTTGACAAACTAAAAGACGAAAATGTACTTTGTACATTTGTGAAAGCTATAGATACTGAACGTCAGCTTGCTTATTTTGCTCAAAATAAAGATTTATTAAGTCCAAACAAAACAAGAAACTAGGCTTCTAACCGCACTGTTCGAGAGCTGTTGCTCCAACCAAAGAACTTTGCCATGCCGTTTAAGAATGTTTGTTGGAAATATGGTTGTGAAACGCAGACTAGCTGAACTATGCTGACGGAACTTGCAACCATAGTTGGCTAGCGATGCTTAATGCACAGCGAGAGAGGTTAAAAAAGACAGCCATTGACATGGTCTTGCGACCAAAGATACTCTGATACTTTTCTGACAGTGTCAAAAATAGATCATGATCATCTCACAAGCCAATAAAAAAACAATGCGATTGGCAATATACAATATAAGCAATATACAAAAACAATTCCCAAAGTACGAATCATCTTGCTTCACTTGCTGAGCACTAGCGCATGCTGATGCCATTTTATTCTTCTGTACTACTGAGTCGTAGCATACAATTAAAACATATGTCGTACATGTCGTACCCAAGTTTATTATATCTATGTGGTACAGTGTGATTTGTAATGATCTTATTGCAAAATCACAGTCTGTAGCAGGCATAGGAAGAACAAGAAAAATCTTGTTTTCCATGATACACCCTCTTTACTTTTATATTTTTTTGACTGAGAAGTAGCTTTGACAGTTTTTTGGACCCTAAGGCTTAATGTGACTGTGTAAAACATCAGTCCAGCATGTGCTGTCAGTGTGGTCTTAATCAAGAGGGGCTGGCGTGCTCTCAGAGGCAGCAAAATGGTTCCCTTACCATCTCTGTGACAATGGGCTCTGAGATTGCTTTCTGAAATCCATCCACAGCCCCAAATTTAATCACAGCTTTATTTGCTTCCGTCACCGCAGCCAACCTCTTTTAATGAAATTCCAAACAAGCTTGATGTCTGATTGTCATGCACTGCCATAGAAATGGCATGTGGTGCCTGACGTCGGGAGCGGTTAACAGCTGGGTAATTCCCGGCCACACGGAGAACCCTGAACATTAACTGAATTTCGCTCTCACGAAACTGTGCGGCTGCTGGTTTGTATTGACTGTGCATTCAGTGAAAGCCTTACCAGTAATGGATGTTTACTCAGTTCATATGAATCATATGGGTAACTGAATAAAGGCCAAAAAACAGCTTCCTGCTTCTTGTGAATCATAAAGGGCAAAAGTAGTAATAGAGGGTATGCATAAGAGTGGGCGGCAGAAAAGCTGCTGCATGACTGGATTTAATAGGGGAAACTGTGAAAACGCAAGTAAAACTAACAATTATCAGTTTAAACTTTTACCGCCAAAATGGGTTCATTTTCACCCGTTTTGTCATCACCCGGGTCTAGAGCCAGAAGACGCGAGAGAGAACTCGCGCACTGAGAAAAGATTTCTCTCTGTGCGCTCAATAGGGGCGGCAGTGGCTCAGTGGTTCATGTAGATTGTCTACAAACCGAAAGGTTGGTGGTTCGATCCCCGGTTCCACCTGACCAAGTGTCGAAGTGTCCATGAGCAAGACACCTAACCCCAGCATGCTCCCGATGAGCTGGATGGCGCCTTGCATGGCTGACATCGCCGTCGGTGTATGAATGGGTGAATGTGAGGCAAAAATGTAAAGCGCTTTGGATAAAGGCGCTATATAAATGCAGTCCATTTCCATTTCAATCGAGAGCGCGCAAACGTCTTTCAGCGCGCGAATGTTGAGATATCTTTCAAGTCTTGTACTTGAACGAACAAACTCACACAAAAAGTATGTCATGTCCATCTTGATGATTATCCTAGCAGACATAGTCTGAATATGCCTTAAGTGAACTGTATACAGTCGAAAAAGACGACACATATCCTTGCATAAGTCTTAAAGGGGCAGCTACCTTTACTCTGTTTAAATGTCAAACAAAAGATAAGGACATCACTCAGTGCTCTTGATTGAATAGATTGTGTAAGTTTAATAAGGATAACTCTTTCATTTAAACAGTGAAATATGCAATTATTTTACATTTGATTACCTTTTTCAATTTCTGTACCTAAAAACTAATGTTAGACCTACCAGAAAAGCATTGTTTATTTTATTAGTATCTTTGCTCAATAGTATTTATTTGTGCTGCTGCTTGTATTTAAGTTATTTGTTCTTATTTTCTTTTCTTTTTTTTGACAGTAGTCCTTTTTTCCCCTGAACATAGTAAATACAGAACCGTACCAAAACCGTGAACCTAAAACCGTGATTCCATCCGAACCGTGAGCATTCTGTACCGTTACACCCCTAGCGCAACTTATCTGAGAGGGTAGCACACACATTCTAAAAGCCTTCCGACAGAATTCAGATGAGCCATTTGAATCTAGATTTAAAAAATGTACCTGTTTTGCAATCATTCAGTCATATTTTATGCAGAATATAATATTAAATATTTAATTAATGAGTTGTCAATACAATATACAACAATATAATTGTTGATAGATAGAACAATATCTATGGTATGATTTTATCCCAAAATTTAACGTATTGACACGAAAGGATAACTGTAAATCCACGTTTCAATGCCTGGAGTCCAGTTGTTTCTGTGAATTGTAGTGATCCACTAGCTTTTTTTTGCTTTTGGCAGTCTGTAAAAATATACCTCAGGTTTATTGTCAAATCTATCTGTACAGTCTTTCCTTTATAAACTCATTCCTGTTTAAGATGTGTTTTGTGTGTTTTCCGTGGCATTCACGTTGAACACTTGTGCTGCCACTCAGTGGGTGTAAACTCAGTCACTCCGCCTGACGGTGATGTCACATGCATACCCTTTATTATCTCTTAAACACAAACGCTGACCAACAAACAAGAAGAATGGAATACTCTGACTTTTCAATGAAAAATAACAAAAACACATCATAAAAAGATCATAAAAGTGGTTAATGACTGTTGTGCTACATTTCAAAGCCTTTGCATGAGGAACAAACTGAAATTTAAGCTGTTATCCAATAAAAATACTGACATCTGTCCTTGTGAGAGAAGTAACAATGGGTCGGGTCTCATTGACTAATAAACGTGCACAAATGTGTGCATGAAATTTACGTACGAATGAACAAAACTTTATGAACAAAACAAGATCCGCCAATAACTTTCATATAAAAATTTGGAACAAATAAAATATTCCCAAGTCAAGATGTGCCGAGACTCCTATCGAAACAGACGTTGAGTGTTGAAATAAAATCAAAGGGTGCTTCAACTAGTATTAATTACAGAGTAATTTAGAGAGAGAAGAAATTCTCTGAGTTTGGTTTTTATTAGCGCACCTCTTGATGGATATAAATGTTGTGATGTTATTACCACCAAGAAAGGTGTCAACATTTTATGAACAATGCAAGAATCCAGCACTCTGTAAAGTCTCCTCCAGCACATCCCAAAGATTTCCAATGAATTTAAGCTCTGGACTCAGAGGAGCCAATTCATGTGTGAAAATGATCCTTCATGCTCCCTCCCAACCATTCTTTCACAATTTGAGCCTGACGAATCTCGACATTGTCATCCAAAGCTACACACTCCATCAATTATGGTTAGAAGAACTGATGCCAAACATATAACATGCTAGAAACACTGCAATAATAATCCAATCATACACTCTTAAGCATTTGCCTATTAAATCCAAACAGAAACTTTTTGGGGGCCAGGCAGTGATAAGTTATTCAGTGAGAAGTTCTCCTGTGCGTATGATTATTTGTGAATGAAACCCAATCATTCTTTTGAGTCAGAGCTTTTCAATGAGTCAATTGAACCTGTTCATTAAACCAGGCGGAATGATTTGCGATTTGTGACAACTCAATGACTTGATTCCCAGTGTTTAACAGCCAACTGGAATGGAGGATTATCATTGATTATTACACGGCTCTGTGAAATACTTGATTCTGATTGGTCAATCGCGCATTCCAGCGGTACGTTATTTCCAGATAACACCCGCTCATACGGGTACTACGAGTTATCTTGACCGGTACTACTTCTATGCTTAACGCTGGCGCCATCTTGTGGCTTAAACAGCCGTGGGTTACAATGGAAGACTTCAAGGCAGGTTTCCTTTATAATGTTTTTAATATAGATATTTTTCTTACACAAACGCATCGATTCGAATCAGAAGGCTCTATTAACCCATCGGAGCCGTGTGGAGCACGTTATTTGACGGACAGCTGCATTTTTATGGACTTCAAACACAACTACTACTAGGCTACTGCTTGGATTAACGTTAGCCTGGACTTTTTAAATATAACTCCGATTGTATTTGTCTGAAAGAAGAATGTCATATACACCTATAATGACTTGAGGGTGAGTAAATCATTGGCTTGGTTTCATTTTTGGGTGAACTAACCCTTTCAGCATTCATTTTCAACATTTAGCAGCAAAAGGCTTAAAGCAGGTTGGAACTGTTTTTCTTCGCGGAAGCTTTGCGTAAGAACTAATAAAATATTTAATCTCAAGACAATATTTTGTGTCAAATAATTATTTATTTGAGAATAGTAGCCGTGTAATAAGCGGGATAATGTACACCCAGCCGGTTGTTATCGCAGAATAAACCCCTTCAGAGTGATGCAAGACCCCTCCGCTTCGCGTCGAGGTCCTGATCACTCTGTCAGGGTTTATTCTGCGATAACAACCGGCTGGGTGTACATTATCCCTTACATAATGATGTACACTGCAGTTAGTTCTTCACACAAAGCTTTCGTATGGCCTCGGAAGACTTGGAATATAGCACACAAGTCAACTGAATGAGTTGGAAAGCTTCATTCTCAATTCATCTTGCTTTATTGTTCCACTGAAGAAGAAAAAAAGTCATACGTGTTTGAAGCGAGTCAGAATTGTAATTGTGCGTGTTTGAGAAAAATAATCCTTTAAGGGACGTTATCAGTGGGTTAAGATGTCCAGTGTGTGTGAGCATAAAGTCAAGAGATAATTTTAGATGAACCAGATGAATCTTCAACAGAGAGTAATAGCAAATTCTTCGAGCTTCAGTCGAGGCTTTTGTCCTCATTCTTCATTTTGAAAGGACAGGTTTAGGATGGAATATAACTTGCTAACTAAAATAAAGATGCACTGATCTAGCTCACAAATTACATCTCAATTTGTGCCCCTAGCGTGCCATACAAGTTCAAAGCAAAATATAAAAACCTGGCTCAAACTCAAGATTCACAAATAAACAACTACATATCCTAAGGATGAGAAAGAACATGGCCTATTTTGGCAGTGTAAAGCACTTGAACCAAAAGCTGGGTTCATGAGCTGTTTATATTTGCTGAGCAAATCTGTGTAAAAGTTAAACTGTTACGGGAATGAAACCCTATGCTTTGTTCGTTCATATTTACTCTGTTTTCCATCTCTGGAAATGAGACTACTGTATGTGATCTGGGATGACCACATGTGGCACAGTTTTCCTCTGTGAACGTGTAGGCACATTTGCAAATAGATTGACTGGCACAGTTACACTTGGATATTTGTGTCTCATCGTGCACACACTCATGTAGTACAAGAAACAATATGTGATCTTCTCTCATCTCTTGCATTTGTCACTTTGGCCACATTCAGACAGGCAGTGAAAACAAGACTTTTTGCATATCCAGATTTTATCCAGATGGGTTTTTGAAAGTCTGGACAGCATTTGATTCCTCTCAAATCTGATTCAAACCACATTTGGAGGTGGTTTGAAATGCGATTCCAATCAGATTTTTACAGATGCACCTCCGTCTGGATGCTCTGGCTGCTCAAAATGGATTTCAAACTGTCTTTTTTTGCATCTAAACATGGCAGTGATTGTGAAAATGGAGATGAAATGCTGCATGTATTCGTACTGTGTTTAAATGGCATGTTAAAAGATTTCAGACATTTTTCTGTCCGACATAGGAATTCTGCACCATAACTTGACAGGGCGCTTTGAAAAGTGAGATGATGAACCTCAGTTTTTCCTACGTTTGCTTTGAAAGCCTCGTCACATACATGGATAGGTTGATTATGCCTGGACACACAAATCCTATTTGATCACTTGCAAGTAAAAGAGTATGCCTGATTTTTATTTTATTGCCTGCAGTCTGAACATATACTACATCATTTTAGCTTGTGTTTATTCAGACCATCAGGTTTCTAAGTGTTAAGAGCATGAGAATCAGCCTTGAGACAAACAATTTTGTATTTAACCAGCTGTACTAATTGAAAACATCCCTTGATGAATGGAATTGCAATGAGGTCCTGAGATACTCAATTAAACCTTAAATCACAAAAGAATGATCTGGAAAGACACTTTGAACTGCGCCGACAATCACACCAGTGAGATGTCAATATACAACGTTTAAGAGAAAAACTAAACCAGAAAATCTGCATGAATGTGTTTGATTGCACATTTTGCCATTCACAATTACAGACCCTCACAAAATTTTTGCAATTAAGAAATATTGATTTTAAATTTGAAAAAACACCGGATTATGATGCAATCTAATTAAACTGAGCTGTTTATGGTTTGTATTTCATACATAGTCTAACTAAAGCATTGGAGGTGGAAAAAATAAATAAATAAGACATTTATTTTCCAGTATTGAACATGTAGACTATAATGTGTCTAGTTCAAATTACTTTAACTGCTTTCATTTAATTGAATACTTTTCAGGATAAACCAATTGTTTTCAATCCTGATCCTGGAGGTCCGCAGCACTGCACATTTTGGATGTCTCTCTATCTGACACACTCATTTCATGCTGCTACTATTAATGTGCTAAAAAAAAAAAAAAATCAAGTGTGTTATTTAAGAATCATTCAAAGTGTGCAGTGCAGATATTTCAATACCATTATCGGGAAACTCATGGGGTAATGTAATTTATGAAAAATAAATAAATAAGTCCATTCATTTGCATATGCAATAGTGCAATATGTTTCAGATGCTAAAAATGAAAACTGTTGGTTTTATTCTTAGAATGACATGGTATTGAAGACTGAGTCATTAAATGAGAGGATCACTTTAAAGAGAGATCTTATTTGCTGCATAACAGGTGTTTGTGCTGGCTTATCTCTCCATAAATCACACAATCTTTTAATCAGAAAAGCCAGTTGTATTAAAGGCATAAAGCATGTGGACTATAATGTGACTATTTGTTTTTATACTAATTATATTCAGTTGGACACACATTAGGGTAAACTTTCTGACAAAGATGAGTAAGATCATGGAGCTTCTCAGGCACATTGCATATTTTGTTTAATATGTTTAAAGAATGTAAAAACTACTATTATTCGCTTTATATAATGGCTTTTGTCGAAGACTACATATTTAGATTCACTTCTGATTTGTTCACTTGCTTCAAAACAGTCTCAACTGCAGTCAGTATGTTTCTGTTGGCTTGTTATAGACCTACTTTCCATGAATCAAACAAACAGATTTATACACGTGGTAACCGGATTTTCACGCGTTTTAAATTAACTGTGCTGAATCCTTACAAACTGTTCTAACTAAACAAAAAAATTACAGCGTTTCACTTCACTGTTTTCTAACAATAGCTATATTTTTAATCGAAACTGGGTCATTCAGATGCAGAAAAAAAGAAGAAACAAAGCAACGAACAGGTGCGCAAAACAACGAGTTTTTGACCAAATCAATACAAAAATTCGTAAGCATTTCGTCATTTTATATAGAATTCAACAGGGGGGGAAATCTGGACACTCTCACTCACCTTCCACCTCATCCTCAGGCAGGTTGACCGGTGCCCGGTAAGAGAGGATATCTGGAATGGTGCAGATCCCCCGGTACATCAAAGTGGAAGTCACCGGATGCATAGGCATTTTTGCGTTTTGTGTTGACCAGCACGTGTGTATTGATCCTCATATAGCTATGTGGTTCACTGTCCAGAAGGCAACTTTTTACCCCACATCAGACCGGACCGAAACCCTCAGTGGAGATCACGCGTGGAGTTGATTCCATGGAAAGCGCCGATAGTACTCTAGCAGCGTGCGCAATTGCACAGCCCTCTCCAAGAAACCAGGTGTACGGATTTACAAGTCTTCGCGCAGGTCACGGGTGAACTAGATGTAAGGCTTTAGGGGTTCGGAATGTCCAAATATAATCAAACCGTCCGGTCTCTAGATTGTTGTAAAACGACCAAAACAACGAATTACGGCGGCTCCATCAGTGGGGAAACTAACAGATCCACATAATCCACCAGCTCACTCGACGCGCATCAAACAAACGCGCATTTTTATCACTGCGACAAAGTATGTGCGTGTTGGCGAGGTTGCTTGGATCGATTCGAGCTCCGGGTCGTTAGGCAGGCATCTCCATCTGCTTTCTCTTCATTTGCTTCTCAAGACACAGCAGTTGAGCTTCGAGCATGCACTTGTTGGATAGCGTATGCGCACCGCCAGGAACAAGGAGTTAAAAATGCGCTTTACGCGTGTGTAGTTGAGCGGCTTCTCTAACGAAATCCTGTGTATTTCCCTTGAGCAAAAACAGTATTTTAGAAATGGGGAAAGATGACACCGACACAATCAAACTTTCCAGTTAATCGCAACATGCAGATTAACACGCCGTGCGTGGCGAGGCGCGGTGTCCGGGTTCCCTCGCGATGGCTCTATATTTAGTCTGAGTGTAAACTGCTGCTCTCTACAAGGTATTTCCCACGCAGGTGTCAGGAGGCATTCATACAGGACGCGGTCTTGTGTTCAACAGCCAGATGGAGCGTATCAGATTCGACGCGTTTTCAAAAGTTTGTTTTTAACTTGACAGGCTGTCTTAAAATGCATCTGCCTGACGCATGTTTACAACAGAGCTCTATAGACATGAACTTTTATTTAACATCAACATTAGGCTATTTTGCTTCTAGTGTTGATTTTAAGGAACATCCTTAACATTGTCCTTAAAGGCCCACTGAAGTGTTTTTTTTTTTTTTTTTTCACTGAAGTGTTTTGAACCACAGCATTATTCATTCAATGTGTTGATGTCATTTCCACTGACTGGAAGACAGGGTGGGGCAAATTGAACAGCTCCTCCCCTCTTTTTAAATATCCAATGGAGTTTTGCTTATATTACAGGTCTGCCAGAACTTTTGAGCTTGGTAAAGCCGCAGTTTCCTCCTAATCTCCTCCATATCCCTTTAAAATATAGCATATTGTACAGAATTCAAATGGGTCTGATATGATTTGTGGTCTACACCAACTCACACAAATGATCCACTTTATTTGGTTTCTAATGATTCTCTGGCTCAGAGTAGGGGTGTGTTTCCCAAAACAATAGTTGCTAATAACTAAGTTAGTAACTTTGTTGGTTGCAATGCAATCTTCCATTGCTATGGTTTTGGGAAACGCACCCCAGACCGTGTGCACTATGGTGATTTGTGTGTGACACTAACATGAAACCAGACTTCATTCGCCCTAATGGAAAACATACTTATGCTGTGAGAATAGTTCCCTATCCCCTATTTAGTGCCATTTACCATGTAGAAAATAGTAAATGTGAACAAGTGACAGATTTCAGCCATTATAACAGCCTTCAGCGTGTTGCTTTAGATTCTAGAGAGCATTTGATTGGACAGAAAATCTGATGAGACGTTGAAGTGCAGTGATGATGTCATCAAAATCATTGATCCAGACAAAATTTTGAATGCCTATATTTTCTAAGTGTGAATTTTATAATTTTTTTGGAACACACTAGCTTATATAACAGTAAGACTAGCATATTTATACTAAAAGACAAAAAACTTCAATTTCATGAAGAATTTAAATACATTTCTGTCTGAACACATTGCTACCCATTAAATTAAACATGCTACCGATAAATTCCTTTAAAGGGGTGGTAAAACACGATTTCACTTTTCTAACTTTAAATAGTGTGTAATGTTGCTGTATGAGCATAAACAACATCTGCAAAGTTACAATGTTCAGAGTTTAAAGCAAAGGGAGATATTTGCTTTTAAAGAAATCAATTTCTAAGGAATACAGCAAACGTCCGGTAGGGAACTACAGCCTTTTCCTCCAGACTCGCTGACATCAGTGGGTTCAATATTTACATAAACCCCTCCTCCAAGAACATTAAAGGCTTGTTCGACATCACCCAGCAATGCGCAGACCGATCGGCGGCTGACTTGAAGCAGTTAGAAATTTCTGGTTAGAAATTTTGTCCGACTTGAGGCAACTCCTCCCCGCCAGCACTCGGCTACTCTCGCCGATCGCATGCATCCAGCCGCAGCCGATGTCAAACACACCTTAAATAAGGGGGGCAAGGCTATTTTTCAATGCAGATGAAAAGCTGTTATTTTCATCCGGATTGTAGGTCCACTTTGTTCAGCCTTCCTAGGGATGGGGGAGTTAGGGATCAATGGTTAAAATTTAAATTTCGCTCTCTGTGCTGCACATTTTCACGGAAGAAAACTCACAATCGTCGCGAGTTCACAGCAGGATTCGCACAGCGGCTTGTCCTGAAAGTTGGAGCAGTTCAAACTTTAAAAACGGGCCACAACCTGTAAGTATGATTTATTTTTCGTCGATGTGTTTTCCTGTAATAGTTTGTATTGTTAATTGTACGTTTTTATCAAGGAAGTAACATTAAACAAAAATCACAACGCTGTTTGCCTCTGCAAACCAGTTTGTTAACCCTTTGACACGTACGATCACATTATATGCTGGTCCCTGCAGCGTACGATCACATGATTAAAACATTCAGCGTTCAACTGCCAAATTCAAAATTGTAAATCTGCTTTAGCGAGTTGAGTGAGTGAGTGAGTGAGAGAGAGACTGACTTGAGCTCAGTGTCTTTTAATGTTTATTTTAAATTTCATACACTAAAAATTACATTACACAATCAAAAAAGGTCACATTATATCTGGAGAAGAGTATTATACTCTACCTATAGAGTAGCATTGCATCCTGCATATCTCCGAAAAGTCTTTATTTTTTTAATAATTATATAAGAAAGATGCGCTGTTCCGAGTCTTTCCGAAAAAAGCCGAGCGGGTGGGGGCGTGTCGTGTGAGCGGAGCTAAATAATGACGTGTGCTCGCTGCTGCTATGTTGAGTCGAGTGCGTAGTAAAGCTGTGTAATCCCTAACAGCGGGAAAAAAACTTTATTCAAAATAAAAATATGGCTTTTAATCAGATACAGCCATACATCTATGATCCGGAATCAGACCCAGAGGCTGCAGTTGAACAGGAGCAGCAGCAAAAACGACTAGAGCAGGACGTCTGTATGTGGTACAAGTTATACACTAACTATATAATATGCTTAGCGGCTTGTGTTATTTACATATTTATACTTGAATTATATCGTCGTATTTTTGTCTTTGAAGGTGTACATGTGGGAAGTGCAGTTGTGCACGTGTGTTTGTGTGTTTACGCGTGGTTTGTGTAGACAGTAAGCGGACTAAAAAAAACACAGACATTTGAAGCAGTCTCACTCACCGCCTGCGGTACTAACGTTGGGACTGCTCCATCCTTCAGCATTAGGCGATCGGGAAAATCCGGCGTCGAGCTGGGCCTTGTTTATGAAACAGTCGACACCGAAATGCAGCGAACAGATATAAACATTCGCGCAACTCAGTTGCTGATCTGGAAAAGCAAATTACATCCACTGTTGCCTTAACGCGGGGTTTTTGGGGAATCTGTGCAGGACTGTCTTGGTCTGGCAACCAAAAACGCACTTTTTTGGTGACATTGTTATGTGCACATCACCTGTCCAGCATCCTTCAAGCCAGCGCTTTGATGGGCGTAGCCTGTTACTTTCGCTCTCTCCCTCTCTCTCTCACGCGCTTCCGGTAGAATTGTCCGTAAGGCCCATACAAGGAAATTCCGCCCCCATTAACGTCAAAGGGGACGCATGATCTCAAAAAACTTGCCGAAACTTATGACTAACCGGAAGTAGTATTTTTGACAAAGAAATACTCCCATCAAACGTCCACCTTAACTTTTGAAACTTTGTCTATGTTTAGTATGGGATTCCAAGTCTTTAACAGCGTAAAAAGATCAGTATGCATGAAACAGCATTTCACCCCCCCTTTAACTGTGGTTAATGCGGCTGTGTAAGTTACACTACTGACATCCCCAACCACACACACACACACCGGAGACAGACGTTACTCCTAGGGCCGCGAGTGTGCTTTTATCTGTATTTAATTTAGTTGTGCTGATGCACAAGACCTCATAAACGTGCTAACGCAAAACGTTCACTAGTATCACACCAGCACAGCAGAATCCAATGCCGTCACATGAGCACCATTAAATACAGATAGAAGCACATTCGCGGGCCTAGGAGTTACTGTGTAACGCTGCGTTTAAGCCGAACTAGCGGCTCTCCTGTGTGTGTGTGTGTGTGTGTGGTTGGGGATGTCAGTAGTGTTACACAGCCGGCGCCCTGCTGATTATCATGTCAGTGTTAACGTCACAGGCTATGTTACTGTTAGCCACTGTTGTGATGTACTCGACAGACACCTAACGTTAATTATTTTTTGCCAAACCGGACTTTTAGCCTTATTCTGTGCATATGGTGACCGGTGTTTATATTTGACCCTGCATTAACCACAGTTAAGTTAGCCAACACGGCGTTAGTAATTTACATGTTTCAGTTGACGTCGGGGGGAAAAAAAACCAGCATAACGGCCGTTAAAAGTTAAGCAAACCGGCCAGGTTGCACGTGAATAAACATGTAAATGGCAGATAAAAAAAAACAGACTTGCGGCTTGGAAGTTCCCGGTAAACTGGACATCTGTCATGCGGCTTCAGAGCTGGTGACGGCTTCAGTATACCTATATGCAATGATATGCAAACTACGCTCTACTTACCCCTCCCCTCAGACCCCGCCCCTCTCCACGCCAAAACAGTGACAGAAAGTTGAAACTGAAAATCAGTGACATTGAAAAAAAACTGACATTGTAAAAAAAAACTGTCACTGAAAAAGAGTGACATGAAGAAAAAATCTGAAGATTGTCATTGAAAAATACAAATAAATCCCAATTCAATAAAAGAATACGATTGTAATATTTTAATAATTTTATTTTTTCAGTGCCAATACTTGTTTCAGTGCCAATACAACTGTTTTCAATGCAAATGTTTCAATGCCAATGTTTCCTTTTTCAGATCTGCTTTTGTTTTCAATGACAATTTTAATTTGTGATGCCAAATTTTAAAGTCACCATTCTGGCTCCATAGATGTGTACTTATTGTTAGTATGGTTTTTACATCAAAAAAAGTCATAATTTAGAAATAAAAGGCGTTTTTTTCTATACTGATTTTAGCCCTCTGGCTTGAATGCTCTGTTTTAAGGGGCGTGTCTGCTGTGAGTCTTCAGTTAAAACACCCACTGTTGTGATTGGCTGACATCTTTGCATTTGAAATGAGATTAAGTGGCTGAGGGGGCGTGGTTTAGTGAAGCGGGTGCAGCTGCAGCACTGCCAGTCCAGAGGGAGAGACGGAGAGCTGGGGAAAGATTGCTGAGGAAGTGTTATTGTACCGAGTTGTTGAGAGCGCAAGTTTATTTTGTTTGTATCTGAGAGCTCTGAATAAACACGAGAGAACTTTGCAACATTATTTCTCTCACAAAATGCTTTCACCACAACTAACAGCAAACATGACATGAATATAGTAAGAGCTTCTGTTGAGCAGCTTCATTAAAACAGCAGTTTGGGCAAGTGTGCACTGCTGATAAACGTGTGATAGACCAATCCGAACATTATAAAGAGTGTTCTTTAATCGCTCTCTGTAGTTTAATTATTTAAATAACAGATTTGTTTCATGCTGCTAACAGAAATGACGTGAAGTTGATCATTTTAGTCACTGGTTTGATTCACTGATACATCAAGACGGCCAGCGGCGGGACTGACAGTATTAAACGATTTAGAAAGAAAGTCTGTGTGAACTTGAATGATTACACATCAGAACTCACTGATCCCAGGTCAGGCATTAATGAACACTATTACTCACTGTTTGTGGAGCAGCTGTTGAATCCATATGGTAAAGCCTGTGCTGACATCGCGACTGATAAACTGAATCCATTCTCTACTGATTCTCTGGGCGGGCGAAGCAGAGGAAGGAGAGGAAACCTTTCCTGATATGACGTCATAACAGGAGAACTCAAGATCAGCTCCTCTGAGCTCTCATTTTCTCAAAGGCAGAGAAATTTCTAGCCTCTTGGGGACAATATTCAGGCTAGGGCAGTGTTTCTCAAACTTTTTCTGCCATTCCCCACTTTGGAGGTAGGGAAGGGCTCCGAGCCCCACCTGTCCCCAATCACCCCAACAAAATGGTAATTATCTAGGCTTTTAAGTTTGCCTGTTAACATTTATTTTATTAACATCACATTTAAACCTTTCATGCGTACAGTCAAAATATTTTAGCTGACTAAAAGTGTCAGCTGACTAGAGTGTGAGTTTTATTTTAAGGCAACGTTATTTTAGAACGTTTCACCTTAATGTTTCTATGGCAATGCGTCATGTTTATCACGTGACTCACCACAACCAAAAAAACGCTGTATGACAGATGTATCGCTTTTATTACGTTATTGAACCGTTTGAACAAATGCACTGCAGTTCAGAGTCCTGTCAATTGGATTTACAGCACATATATTCATCAGCATCTCCTGGAATAAGTGACCGGTGAACTGGGAGAAGAATCGAGCAAACTTTATAGTTACTTACACTATGTGTATCTGATATGAATAAAACATGTCAGCCAATTATATTTGAATGGATTGTTATTGCTGCTTCCATAGCCACTAGTGTGTATTACAAACTCTAACATTAAATGTATTGTTTTACTTGTACTTGTGTATTTAAATGTTACCTATTAAATTAAACCTAAAATAAACAGTAAGTGGTTGAAAACTGCATGATGTATGTCAAGAGCTGAGCGCGTCCGCATTTGGCTCAGTGCCAGCCGAAGCGCGTCCCACCGTTTAATTCTGGCAATGATGTCACGTCATTGAACATTCTAAATCCCTTATGTGGGTCCGTACTCTCAGGGGCATAGACATAAAAATCCCATGTGGGACCGCTCAAAAGGAATAGAGATGGGCACAAAAAATTAACACATTTCCTCCTGTTTGTCGCGCCCCACTTGTCATGTCTCTATTCCCCACCAGTGGGGCGCGCCCCACACTTTGAGAAACGCTGGGCTAGGGGAACTCATATTAATCTTGAAAAAAATCTCATAAAATAAAAAAGTTCCTGCCATGGACCTTTAAGCAATATATTTAGAACAACATCACAACTGCAAATGCTGCTATTAAACAGTAGTTCAATACACAAACAAGGAGTTAGTACTGAGTAACTTACATTTTAGACAGTATTTTGCCAGTTGCTTTGTATAGCCTGTATTTGTTACACCAAAAAGCGAAAACTAACCATTTGTATGTATGTTGCCAAGAACAGCAGTATCATTCCTGAACAAATCAATGTTGAATCTCTTGAGTGAATGAATCAGAAACTCACCAATAAAAGGCTTGTTCCTCAATAAATCAGTGTTTTTGAATGTATCAGCTCAAATAACTCAGTGACTCACTTATTATGACTGTTCAGTTCCTGAATGAATCATTGTTTTTGCCCCTTATGGGTATATGAACATTTCATTGGAATTAAAAAAAAGACTGATATATACAGTCAAACCATGCACAGAAGAAAAAAAAGAAAAAAAAGGAACACAGCTTGAGTGAAAAACAGCACTGAATGAACATCCTTTGTGAACGCTTCATGTTTCATTCATCCTCAATCATTTCAGTGCATGCATTTCTCCACGGACTACGATCGACATGATTCCCAGACCCCTCTGAAACAAGAAGATAAAACATGTTTTCACAGGACAGGGGCAGATCTCATCCTTTTTGACAGTCACATTCAGTTTGATAACCACCAGTGAGTTGGGCTACTGCTGTTCTTAAACTCAAAGGCTTTGTCAGATTTGTCCAAACAAGAGAGACTGAAAGCATCCCAAACCCCAGTGCGAGACAGCATTCCAACATTTCAGAAAGAGATGCTTATTATTTTGCATGTGCAAGAGCATCCTGGTGGAAACGCATTGCACTTTGCAATGCAAACATATTAATCAAAAGATGCTTGGCATGGCGGAAGTCATGCACTGCACACTAATCTCAGTGTGGGTGGGTTATCTTTCTTCGCTTTTCGAAAATTTCCTTCCCAGATTCCTGACATATTCACAAGCAGGTGTTCGGTTCCCTGGCAGGGGATTTTCTGCATGCATCCATAGTCAAATGCACTTAGTAAAAACATGTGCTTTCTTTCCGAGACACATGAGCCTTAGTTATCTGGGGCTGTGATGGATTTGAGTTGTGTAATGATACCATTGTCTCCTCCAGCTGTGGACCGGAGCACTTGCGACAGGACCCAGGTGCACACATCAAGACCTGATGGCCTATTATGACTAGTGGACTGAACCCCAAACACCCAGATTTTGAGGCATTTTCTACTCCCTCAGTGTTTCCACACAGTGACAGGTGTCCTGTGTTGTGCACACACACACACACACACACACACACATGCGTGAAACCTCTCAGTGGGAGTGCATAAACTTTTCACAGTGTCACCCCCGTCTAACAATGAGTGACGGAAGAAGAGAGAGGGGCTTCTTTCCGTCTCTCTTCACTGCTCATGACTCTCTCTTGGGCCCATCACCTGCTTAGACAGAGAAATACTCCTCCGAGAGATTTATCATATTCTATTTAGATTATGCCACTGGCTGCATGGAGACATCGTCTATGAGCTTAATGTTTGAGGTTAAGGTGGTAGCCATCGTTTTTAGTCGGATTAAGGACGTGTTCACACTTGTAGCTTGGTTTTTAACATTTAGCCCTGGTCCGCTTAGCGTACACATTGGCATTTCTAACACCGAACCTAAAGGCATAGGGATATTTTCACAACCTGATTGGTCAGCGTTTATGGCGTATATTTCGTGACAGAACTTACCGAACATCCAAAACAATGCTGTGTGCTGGGTTAAATGTGCTCGTTGTATGTTGAGAACTCATGAAGAGCAAGCCTCCCGCACTCGTGTTGAAAACTGAAGTGGACGCTTGATCGCGCCCAGGTGGATGGTCCCAGTACTGCTCATAACCCCACCTCTCCATGTATACTAATGGGAACGAGACCTACTAAACAATGAAATTACACTTCAAATCATTTTTTTCCAAAGATCTCATTTTAGGCAGTTATCATGATGATTTCACTTCAAATGTTTGTTTTTTTTAGTTCTGTAATGAACTCACTTTTATGATACTTTTATAAATGCATGGAAAATGGGACTTGTTACATTAAAGAAATACAGCTCTACACATTTGAAATGATGTGAAGGTGTGCAAATAATAATTTTCCCTTTCTTATTTTTCTTTAAGTTAGCATAAATTAGAATGTAGAAATGCTTTTCAATTGCAATAATATTTTTTAAACAATATTTTAACCACTTAAACTCAGTGGACCCTCCGGAATGACATATATATATATTTTTTTAATTTAAAATTAAAAGCACTGACCTCATATTTGGTACCATTTAAAAGCTTGGAGTCTCTATTTTCTGTAATATATACTTATATGTTTATCACTTTTAGCAGTGTTGTTATGTAACTTCATAGCCTGGATGCCATCCGAACCTAGCCCTAACATTTTTAGGGTCGGGCAGTTCGGTCTGGCATCGCTCCATAGAGTAGTAATTATCTCCGAACAGAAACTGTTCGGACCAATGAAATCATCAGGGCGGGCTTTAGCCGATGACGGACAGATGATAAACAGTACCGTAATCATGCACGTCATCAAAGGGGCTTGGATTATATTTGTTCAAATCCTAAACGGAGAGCTTGTTTGTATATGCATTCACCTTCATAATTTCTCTCAAAGATGATGATCATATTGGGTAAGTACCCTGTGTATCAATAAAATATATATATATTTTTACAACACCAGCTAAGATCGTTTATTCCAGTGCGTGCAGACAGGGTTGCCAAGTTTTTACAACAAAATCCGCCAACTACTAGCCCTAAACAATAGCTTCTCGGGGGGTTCTTCGGGGGAAAAATTACGTTTAGGGGGTAAAATGTGTGTTATTTTGGCAAGGTTGCCTGCTAAAATTCGCACTCATGGGTCTATATATCACATAATAGTCGCTTCAACCCATGAAAAAAAAAACGCAGAAAAAAATCGCGGACTTGGCAACACAGTGAAGTTGAGCTCTGTTGACATTTGACAATGTGTCCCTTCGTTGCTCTGATTGGTTGAAGGTTTATCCAATTGAGGTCTTTCCTGGTTCGGTTGAAACACGCCCCATAATCACAGCCCAATGGAGCAGTTTCAGACTCATATTCTGACTAGAATTAATGATGACATCAGGCTAGTAACTTCAAAGGGTTTCCTGTAAAATGATACCAACATTTTGAACTTAGACCACTATGCATCCCATACATGAAGCTTTTCAATTTGGGTAGGCCAAATCCAGGCAGAAATCCCAAAAATGGTCCCAGATCTTAAGAAAATAATGTATAAATTATAATAAAATTTAATAATAGTAATAATAATAATTTAGTAATAATAATAATAATAATAATAATAATAATAATAATAATAATAATAATAATAATAATAATACTTTCATTTATTTCTAAAAAAATGGTATGGCTGTAAAACAAATATTACTAGAATGTGTAAACACATTTAAATTATTTTTATTTAATAATAAAAAATACCTTTTCATTAAAATAAGGTCAAAATGCATCTAAAAAATCTTAAATGGTCAAAAATGGATTCTTTTCATTGAGCAAAAGCATTATTATTATTTATTTTTTGCTTTTCCTCAATTTTTTTCTTTCATCTATTCAACAAATATTACTGTAATGTTTAAATACTTTTATATTTTTATAATATTTTTATTTGATAAATCATATTTTTTATTAAAATAATGTCAAAATATATTTAAAAATGTATTTTTGTCTTTTGATTTTAAGGTGAACTATAACTCAGACAGGCTTCCTAAAATTCACCCTATTGTATCATTGTTGCATAAGCCTAATGAAGTTTGTCCAAGAAAGCACACAATGCCTTCAGGGAGAGCCGGACGAGCCCCATGGGTTCCCTTTCACTCCGGTCCGTATTGATCCTTGTATTGGCAGTGCCCACTAAATACAAAAAGCAAATGGAACCCCTTTGAAAACTTCATTCAGACATCAGCACAAAACATCCACAGCACGGAGCAGCATCCAAAAGGTCACTCGATAGCTTCTGCTGGACTTTAGTCAGACACAGACCAATGGTTCTGTTGTTCATAATAAGGAATGTTTCATTCATAGTGTACAGAATCGAATGTCCCCCCAGAGGGTCTGTCTGGAAGGCTTTAGAGCTCATCCTTGATCTAGTTTGCATGTCCGTCTCTAGAGGGCAATATTGAGTGCCTGTGGCTCCTCTCTGCTGGTGGTCTACTCTAAACAATGGATTCAGAACCTGTGGACACAGATGAACTAGAAAAACAGCATGTGCCTGTTTACATGTTTTATTCATCATCTTAAATTTGCTGTATGCTCTCTGAAATGTGAAAACTTAGAGCTACGCTGTGTGATATTTCCCCCCATCTAGCGGTGTAAAGGTATATGACCATCCAGTGAATAATAGTTTCTGTTCCTCTCAATTCTGATTTCGTTTTAACTCCTATGGTGGCCGATTTCGTCCAATATTAACATGGCAATCCCCCTCTTCACATTCGACATGGTGCCATTGAGTGTTAAAACGCGAAAGGCGAAGCTTGAATTTACGGGTATGTCCCTCTTTGGCTAATGTACTTTCAAGATGGAGGGGCAACATGGCGACCGGCATTCGAACCCCTCACCCGTATTTTCAATGGCATATTATAAACTTACGAGAATACTTTACATTAATGAGCACATATTTTTGAAAGAACTAAGAGTTTTTAGCTAAGAATAAACTAAAAAAGTTACACAGTGTAACTTTAAGAGAGAACAAAAGTAAAATATTGATTATAGGGAATGATTTCAATCTGAAGCTGAAGTTTACACATCACCATTTTCAACTAAAAACTTTGTATGCGTTTTACCCATTTATTTAGTTGACATCAGCGTTTTTGGGGCACAGTTTAAAAAATGATTTCAAAATGCAAGTTTTAGAAAACGATACCGTCTTTAGAGTAAACTACAAAAATTTGAATTTGTAAAGATGGTGATGTCATGCTTATTACAGTCTATTAGCGCGTTAGACAGGGTAAACCCAGCCTGATCTGCCGACAATTTGATTTCGCCCGGCAACTCAGTTTGGAAACCTATACATTCATTTCTACTGCTTCTGTTACACATTTTGCGGGAACCAATCACAGACTACCTTATACTTGGTGCACTATTGGCGGGTTTAAGACAATGACAGATAGAGAAGCAATGGGCCACTGCCCGTTGATCACGCCTCTTGTGGTCTGATTGGTTGACGGATTATCCAATAGAGTAATTTAAATAATGCTCATTGATCACACCTCTTGTGCAGTATAAAATACAGAGCAGAATCCCAGACCAGTGTTCAATCTTAAATTGAGCTTTGTCTGGTGCTAGCCAGACAATTGGCATGTAGTGTTTCTTTACACGGTTACATCACCAACCACTGGCCTTGCAGTTTACACGGATCAATGTGAATGGGGATCGTTTTGACAACATTGTCGTCAGGCCAGTTTAGAGAACCAAGCCTGGCTGGGCCAAAGAGTCACAACCAAAAGGACTTGCACCTTGTCCTCCCAGTTCCTGTGCAAGAAGTCTCACTGGGGGAAATGCACACGTGCGGCGGCCCCGTGGACAGCACTAGTGTTTCCCAACCGGGTTGCCATGAGCAGGGGTCATCACTTTCACCACGGTTGATCTCACATCTCATGATGCATCTTTAATATGGGTTGTAACTTGAAAATAATGTTTTATGTATGTTTCTGTCGATTGATACACATGCTGGCTCCTCAGTGATACACTACAACTTTTTATTTTTTAATAAAAAAAATGTGGGCAAAACTTTCTTTGTAAACTTTTTTCAATGCATGCGAGTGCTGCTGTATGTTCAAATATGACCAGTGGTTTTCACCGTCATCACCCGGGTGTAAACGCGAATGAGAACTGGTGTGCACTGTGAAAAGATTTTTCTCTGTGCACTCTTTCAAATCTTGCGCTTGAACGGACAAATTCACACAAAAAGTATGTCAACATGTCAATCTTGATGAGTATCCAAGCAGACATAGTCTGAATATGCCTTAACTTTATACAGTCGAGAAAAACGACGACTATCCTTGCATTAGGTCTTAAGGGTTAGTTCACCCAAAAAGGAAATTGATGTCATTAAGGACTAACCCTAATGTTGTTCCACACCTGTAAGACCTCCGTTCATCTTCAGAACACAGTTTAAGATATTTTATATTTAGTCCGAGAGCGTATTTAAGTGTATGCACACTATACTGTCCATGTCCAGAAAGGGAATAAAAACATCAAAGTAGTCCATATGTGACATCAGTTAGTTCATTTGAATCTCTTGAAGCATCGAAAATACATTTTGGTCAAAAAAAAACAAAAACTACGACTTTATTCAGCATTGTCTTCTCTTCGGGGTTTGTTTTCAATCCTCAAATAAAGATTTGAACGGCTATGAATCAGCGTATCGATTCATGATTCGGATCGCCAATGTCATGTGATTTCAGCAGTTTGGTACACGATCCGAATCATGAATCAATCCGCTGATTCATAACCATTCGAATCTTTATTTGAGAATTGAAAACAAACCCAGAAAAGAAGACGATGCTGAATAAAGTCGTAGTTTTTACTGTAGCTTTGTAAATTTGGTTCAGTTTTGTTGGCAAATTGAACTAATCCTTTAAAGGGGCAGTAGCCTTTACTCTGTTTAAATGTCAAACAAAAGATAAGGACATCACTCACTGCTCTTGATTGAATAGATTGTGTAAGTTTAATAAAGATAAATCTTTAATTTAAACAGTTAAATATAGTTATTTTACATTTGATTACTTTTTTCAATTTCTGTACATAAAAACTAATGTTAGACAGACCTGAAAAACCTGAAAAGCATTGTTTATTTTATTCTTATCTTTGCTCAATAGTATATCTGTGCTGCTGCTTGTATTTAAGTTATTTGTTCTTATTTTCTTTATTTTTATTTGACAGTAGTCCTTTTTTCCCTGAACAAAGCAAATACTGAACTGTAATGAAACCGTGAACCTAAAACCGTGATACAAACCAAACCGTGAGCAATCTGTACCGTTACCCGTACCATTACCGTTAGTATGTCTGTATTAAGTTGCCTCAAAAATGTTAATTAACTGGGATAATTCAAAATGTTTTCCGTCATTATGGAATTTACCTGCTTTAGAAAGATTTCCTTTTTTGATGTCCTTTTAAAAGATTTGTATTTACCTGCTTTAGAAAGATTTCAGTGGACAATTAATAGGGAATAGAAGTAAAAAGGGAAGACAATTACATTTTAAAGCATTGTGTGAAAACAAACCTGGAAAGAGACGTGAGGATTTGGGGAGAAAACAAGAGATTGTGCATTCCGGTGAATTATTCATATCATAAATTAAATTGGGAGAGCAGACCACAAATGCGCAGTATGTTGTCCTTTTTCATACTGTTACAATGGAATACAAAGAAAAAGCAACTGAAAAGAGCTTGTGCCACAGATAGATTTGTGTCATACCACGTCACATTAAAATTATGTTTTACTTTTGAAGCCTGAACAGGACATTTTACTCATTCAGTCAATCTGATGGATAAGGATTCTCTGTAAACCCTAACGCTCAAAATAATTAAAGTAGAGCAAACTCAAATTAAACAAACTCATTTTGAAATCAATTTTGAGAGTATTTCGGAAAGAAAAATCTCTTTTGAGTTTAGAAGACTGACACATTTTAAAGGTGAAGTGTGTAGAATTGCAATATAATATTCATAACTATCTTTTCAGTGGTGTATAAAGACCCTATATAATGAACCGTTATGTTTTTGAATTAACCTTACAGTGAAGTCGCCATTTTGCGCTGCCATGTTTCTACATAAGCCCTACAGAAGTGCTAGCTACTAGTAATGTAGTACTTGAGTCCGGACTCAATCCTTATGATTTGTTTCAGTCTTTTTAAGTTGAACTTTCCTAAAACCGGAAGTGCCACCAATAATTAAAACACAGTTGGCTCATTAGGAATAAGGTGGATAACTCCCCAGGATATCCCCAGAATCATCTAAGAATGCCCTACCAACCACTTAAAACATCCCAGATATAGCAACAAGTAAATAAACACTTTTTAGCAACCACCCACAGTACATGCAAAAGAAAAAAACACAGATTTTCTTCAGAAATGCTAAACCTTGTTTGAAATGCTATGTGAGGACGGATGGTGCTTAATGCTGCAGGCTGCATGCGGGTATCCAGGGAATGTTCAAAGTCAAGAATATCACTGATGTCTCTCCTGCTTTGGCTGGGCACACTTGTAATAGACTGGATAAATGAGAATCTGCCATCTTGTTTACATACGTCCATGCCCTTATAGACATCATGAATTAATTTGAAGGAGTAAAGAATTTGGAGTGTAAAGCTTGCAATAGTTCTCTTTATAAAGTAGCATTGTCAGTGGCATTTCAGCAGAAGGCGTGTACCTTTTGCCTTTGGTTTGTAAAAAAAAGACAATGCAATGTTTGTAACAGGTGCACAAATCAGCCTGGTGAATATTTATCATTGGTTAAAAATCATACATTTTGATCATGTCTGAGTAGCAAACAACCAAGAATTTGACAACTAATAATTAAAAAAGACGTTGGCTATTAATAATGATAAGTGAACGGCTAAACAAGAGTAAGTTAAGGTATGCAAAATATTGTTGCTTAATTATTGTAGTATTATTGTTGTTGTTTTTTCTCATTTGATATAAAAACATATTTTAAAAAAAACTATAATCTATTGTAAAAGAGGAAGAATCTATTGCAGAATTTACATATTTTATTATTGTAAAAGTTTATTTATAAAAAAAATTTATGTATGTTTATTGATATAAAAATGGTATGTAAGGGATAAGGTTACACCTCCGCTTCGCGTCGGGGTCCTGATCACTCTGTCAGGGCTTATTCTGCAATTACAACCGGCTGGGTGTACATTATCCCGCTTATTACACGGCTACTAGTCTCAAATAAATAATTATTAGACACAAAATATTGTCTTGAGATTAAATATTTGATTAACTCTTACGCAAAGCTTCCGCGAAGAAAAACAGTTCCAACCGGCTTTAAGCCTTTATCTATTGCTGAAGATTTGCCATATGCCCTTGCTAAATGTTGAAAATGAATACTGAAAGGGTTAGTTCACCCAAAAATGAAACCAAGCCTATGATTTACTCACCCTCAAGTTATTGTAGGTGTATATGACATTCTTCTTTCAGACAAATACAATCGGAGTTATATTTAAAAAGTCCAGGCTAACGTTAATCCAAGCAGTTGTTGTAGTTGTGTTTGAGGTCCATAAAAAATGCAGCTGTCCGTCAAATAACGTGCTCCACACGACTCCGATGGGTTAATAGAGCCTTCTGATTCGAATCGATGCGTTTGTGTAAGAAAAAGATCTATATTAAAAACGTTATAAAGGAAACCTGCCCTGAAGTCTTCCATTGTAACCCACGACTGCTTAAGCCACAAGATGGCGCCAGCGTTAAGCATAGAAGTAGTACCGGTCAAGATAACTTGTAGTACCCATATGAGCGGTTGTTATCTGGAAATAACGTACCGCTGGAATGCGCGATTGACCAATCAGAATCAAGTATTTCACAGAGCCGTGTAATAAAAATAAATAAAATACAATATAATCTATTAGAAATTATAAAAGTTATAAAATTAAACACATGTTAATACATTTAAGGTTAGCAAAATATTATGAAAGTAAATAACAAATAGAACTAGAACATGAATATGTATTAGACTGATAGAGAAGGTGAGATTTCTTTCTTTATTTCAGAAGAACACCTTGTGCACAACGCTCCAGGTCTTACGTTATAGTTTTGTGTAAGAAATTGCATTTCCACTCAGTTCCAGGTATTACTGTCAAGGACAAAAAAAAGGGAGACTAAAATTTTCATCCAAGAAACAGCTGATAAAAAGTTTTTGAAAACGAAGAATGACTTGAAGGACACTTAAAAAAGCCCTGTTTGAACGACACAAATGTACCCAAACCTTTTTTTTTATTGGCAGCAGTGCTGGCTGAGCATTGTGTTTGAACAGACAGGGGTCCAACAGCAGTGACCTGCTTAAACGAGATTTAGATTAAGCCACTAAACCACTCAGATGTATAATGTTTACAAAGAGAAGGAACACTTGGTGTGTTTTGAGGAGAAAGAAACAGACCTTTTCTTTTTCCGAGATCAATAGCCAGCAGAACAAGGCACGTCCAGGGGCGAGGTTGTGTCCTTGAGGCTTTCTAACCAAACTTTCTGAAAGCAGCAGAGCTTGTTCGTAAGCATCTCTGCTTCCTACAAGCTGGCCGGTCATGCTCACAGAAGGGATGCGGGGAGATAAAACACATGAACGAGTGCGCCTAGAAGAAGCATGGAGCTGCCAAGCGGTGCTAGCCTGGGCTGAGAGCCTGCACAATCCTCTGCAATCCATGCATCCCTTTCCAAACACGTCCAAACTTCCGCTTTTTTATCTTAATGTGGTCCTTCCTCTCCCCGAGAGAAAGAGTGTGGTGTTTGGCTGGCGTTAAGATCTTTTTGAAGTTTTGCTCAGCTGTTATGGGACCTCCACAGAGAGAGGGGGAAAAATAAGAGAGGGAGGAAGGGAGCAAAGAGATAAAGATAGAAGGTCTTACAAATGAGAGCGCTTTCATCCTGGTGCGGAAGGAGAATGGCCCTTTACAGGATGCAAGATGAACAGAAACGCCAACAATCAAAAAGGAAATTCCCTTATGAAGACAACTTCAGCTGCTCATCTATCATAGGATAAACTTAGCAAACAGGAATCTGTGCCAGTTTTTTCCCCCTTCTTCTTCAAAGCTTAGTCATTAACACAGAAACTGAGACTTCACAATTGCTTTTTATGTAAAACAGCTCTGACATTTATATTGTTTAACAGCTACTATACAATTAAAGGTCCAGTAAGCAGTTTCTGTGAATCATTGTTGAACACTGTTAATATTTGAAATTAACCTAAACTAACACAACCCTCCCTTCATTACTCCTCCCCCAAAACAAATGAACACACAATGCAAGAGTGGATGTCTCTATCACTGCAGAAGCAAGGCAAAATAATGCTTTGCAAAAAAAGTGAAGATGATGAATGAACCTCAAGGAAGAAGAAAAAATAAACATATGGTACACAGGGGTTAAAGGGATAGTTCACCCTGAAATGAAATTAAAGCCATCTTTTACTCGCCCTGCTGTTTATTTGCCCTATAGGTCCTTCTATCCCTTTCGGACCTCAAAAGCAGTCATTTTAAAAAATATTTCTGCATGCGCTCCTTCCTATTATGGCAGTGGATAGCGACCAGGGTAAAACAATCCAAAAATGATACAAAAGTATGAAGCAATGATACAGTGAGATGCCCGGCATATTGTAAAGTGTTACCACAATTTTTTTCTTTTGAGCCTGATTTCTCAAAATGTTGCATGCGTGTTTATTCCTCGCAAAAACCTTATAGTATGCCTCCTGGACACTTTTCATATATGGCGGGCATCTCACTGTATCATTGCTTCATACTTTTGTATCATTTTTGTATTGTTTTACCCTGGTCGCTATCATAATAGGAAGGAACGCGTGAAAGACTATTCAAATGACTGCTTTTGAGGTCCGAAAGGGATAGAAGAACCTAGGGCATTAAATAAACAGCAAGGTGAGTAAAAGATGTGTTTCGTTTCATTTCAGGGTGAACTATCCCTTTAATCGCAACCAGAATAGCAGCTCCAGACAAACAATAAAACTTTCAACTGTCCTATTATACAGCTAACATTACAACAGCATATCTTGGTTCTATGAAACAGCAAACAACCAATGTAACTCACATACGGAGCAGAAAAAAAACATCCTCGACGTCGAAACATTTTCAGGCCTTCCGGCTTCGGACTCTCCAGCGCTGGAAAGCTTTACTAATATGCTCCTAAATCTCTTGCCTGATCATAACCACTTCCCCCCAGTGATATTCCTCTGACCTTTTCTCTTTTGTAATGTTGTTTTGTAATGTCTCAAAAATATGTCAGCCCTATCTCTTTCTACAGTCTTTGTTCAAATCTCCCTCTCGCTCACTCTCCTCCCCCATCATGAGTAGACGTGCACCCTAATGCTGACACAAGTGTGTTGTGCTGCTCGGTCCAATCCGCTGTTAAAAAAAGTGGATTGGACTGATATTATAAAACATTTTTACACAAGTCATATCAGTGGCCTAGAAAAAGCCATTTTATTCTACATGGTGTAGGTGGCCTCATGGAAGGTCTATAATACCTGGAGAAAGCATTAGCTCTCACATTCATCTCACTGGCAGGTGCTTGGCAGGAGCAGGACCTTTGATAATGGGACCAGAATGTTTCAAGCCAATCATCTGAGCTGTAAATGCATCCAGTAAAAAAGTAACCTAGCCTACATGTGCTTCACATGGTAAAACATCTCTAATACACTTAGATATATATTTCTGGAGCTTGTTCAAGTTTCCTAATTACAATGGGCTGAAGCAACACAATTGCTGAACATTTTGCCACTACTTTATTTCATTGTTTTCAATCCACTTAACTTTTTCCCCACCGGCGTTTTTCAAAAAATATGTTGCCAGCCACCACCAGGGTTTTTGACAATTTTCACAAAAATGGAAAATCCCATAGAATATTTAGTTTTTATGAAAATCTGAGCATACAATATAACAAAATAAAAAGCTGACCCTCTTATTTTAAACAAACAAACAAAAACGTTTTATAGCTTCATGCATTCATTTTTATCAACACTTGAATATGGGCAAGTTTCATAAAAAAAGCAACATTTTGAACAAAAAGCTGAGAAAGACTGTATCCAGATCAGATTCAGAGTGATGATTAAGCACAGTGAGTAGATCGAGTCCATCAACACCCCTGATGTTTGCACAGTCCTGTAGCTCATCCTGGGTCCACATTTCATTCACTAACATTATAGCTGATTAATCTTTTTAATGTTGATGATCACATTATTTTGCATATGCATCTGTTTACATATGATCGCTTGTTCTACTGCATCTTTCTCACGCGTTTTGTTCAGGAGATTCAGTACTCATTCAGGAGATGTGTAATAGCGCCCACTAGGATCTGGCAGTGAAAACACGGAAACCCGGAAAATTCCGTTTTTGGCCGGGAAGGGTTTTCTCCCAAATAACGGAAAATTTCGTGTTTGGCAGGGAAAGAGTTAAAGTGGTCATCATGCCCGTTTTTACAATATGTAAAATAAGTCTAATGTTTCCAGAGTGTGTATGTGTTTTAGCTTAAAATAAGCCACAGATAATTTATAGCTTGTTAAAATTGTCACTTTTTGAAGTGAGGGTAAAAATGTCCCGTTTTGTGGTTGTCCCTTTAAAAGCAAATGAGCTGCTGCTCCTGGCCCTCTTTCTAGAAGAGCTCTTGTTAGCAACTTTAATAACCTCAAACAGACACCCACTGAAAATCTCAGAAACTAATCTACCTAATATACTGGAGAGATTCATGAAGTGACAACAGGTAGATTGCAAAAGGACGTTAATGAATAATTGATGAATTTAGGTAACTGATGTGGAGTTAACCATCTTTAAGTCAATGATTAGCATATTCTGTCATGATAATCAAGGGGGTAATCTAGCGCTCGGAAAGCGTTCCACCCCTAGGGGCTGCCATTGCTAACCAAGCCATCACCTGCTGTTAGCATCCCATTGACTCCCATTCATTTTTGAGTCACTTTGACAGTGAATAACTTTACATCAGAGGCGTTTAAAGACTCCATTTGTCTATTGTATATTTCTAAAGAAACACGACAATGTATAAAAGGCTCCATTACCTTGTATCTTACACTATCGCCCCGCAGAAGCTGTTTTTGTAAAAATAGGCTAACGATTGCGTCATAACCAACGCGACCCTGTCGCACAGTTGAGAAATTACCGTATAGACCTGAGGAAACGCTCGCAGGCAATCTTTTACTGTCTATGAGACAGTCGGGGGGACGTGGAGACATAAAGTCTGATAAAGTCAAGGGGGAAGAATGGGGAGAAGCCCATAGTGAGCCAAAAGCAACGGGAGAAAATATTTAAACAACGTGATTCAGCTTTCGCTTTCCACATCTACTAGAAGACTCACAGCTGTCAGACAGGAGGCTCACGTCACATCTACGTCGTCAAGCTCAGTCTGAGCCTGCGCAGTTCGCTCAGCCATCAGGAAGTGAGTGCCCCTAGGTTGACTTCATTATTTCGCCGTAGACGTCAATGGGGTCGCTGTGTCCATTTCTTTTACTGTCTATGATGATAATCTATACATTGATTGTGTGGAACTGTTGTGAATTCAGTTGTTTTCAGAGCCAGAGAATATATGCTGCATGAAGATAGTTATAAGATGGTTATAACTTATGTTGTCATCTTGCTAAGGGGCAGTACTATTATAATAAGATCCCCTTCTTAGGTCACAAAGGGAGTAAAATCTGAGCGGCTCATTCTTCATATGCTTGCAGAGAAAAGATTACCAAAATTAAGTTACTGGATTGTCCTTTTTCACACTTTCTGGGTTGGTAGAAGCACCGGGGACCCAATTATAGCACTTAAACATGTACAAACTTTGTCATTATGTCCCCTTAAAGGGAAAATTCTGTCATTAATTACTCACCCTCATGTTTCTATGGAACACGAATGCCGATCTTTTTTTTATTTTTATGAAAACCGAGATCTTTCTGTCCCTCCATTGACAGCTACACAGCTACCAGTTTTTTATACTTCAAAAAGAAGAGACTTAATTGCGAACAGATTGGATTTAGGTCATGAGGCCATGGGAAATAATTTGTGAAAGGCAGTGAAGTAACGCAACTGACGTTGTTAGTTACATGATAATGACAACAACATGTGACAACATTCATACAGGCCATTTTAACTTTTTCAAAGCTTGCATATTGCTTCAAAATAGAAAGCATTACAAAAGAGTATGGGATTTCTGTCTCAGCCATGTGTCATTTCCTCCTGTATTTCAACTATTGTTATATAAAGCATTAAGCAAGCACCACTAATAATGAATGATCAGATAACTTAACCTCCTCAAGATTTAATTAACCATGTCAGTTAAAATGTAAAAAGAACTGGTGGTTGATAGCAGAGAAAGGCCAATTTAAGTTCTAAATAATAACTTTTACTGCTCTGTAAAGTGCTTCTGAAACACTAAATATTTGCAGTAAAATAATCAGGGTGATGATGGTGCTTTGTAGAGTGCTTTCTCATTAGCAACAACTGGCTATGAATCCGAGTTTTATCCTCATCATAAATCTGTGCACAGTCCATCAAGCCATAAACCTGCCACAGAGCCAATGACCAATAATTGAGAGTGAACTCAAGGCTTTGCAGCTCTAATGGGATTCTGATACTAGAGATCAATCTCGCTCTTTTCCCACAGCTCATTAATGCTCATCTTCCCACATTTGGAATGCAGTAAGTGTCTGCTCTCCGCTCTCCTCTCACCTGCAGGCCATTTCCAGCCCTTCCTCTGCATCTGTCAGCCCACCGTTAAGAGGCCTACATGTTGCACATCCACCACGTGCACTTCTTTATCTCACGAGCTCTCGCTGTGTAACGATGGAGACAAGCTGTGCGCTTTTAAAAATATATTAAGCATCTGCCCCGGGAATCTCGCCCCTCCGGCAGGGAACAGCAGAATGACCGTTATGCATGGCAGCTGGCTCACAAGACTCGGATGGGAAGCCAGGCTACGTGAATAGGATGGCAGTTTAGATACATCAGGGGAAGAGCTAGATCAAGAGTGTGTCGAACACAGAGCAATCTGTGTGTTGGTAAATATAACCTGTGTATTTGCACTCCTGGGCATCGGCAGCAGAAAGCTGAACATGTTCCAGAATATTAATCGAGGAGGGAAAAAAGGCCTCCTTCACATCAAAGTGGGAGAAAAAAGGACAAGACAGGATGGCTGTGTCATGCACTCATACACCCTCATTCTCTCTCCATCCTACTGGATCTCGCCTTTCATCCATCCACCCGCTTCAATCTGTTTTTGGATGTTTTAGTGCAAGCGCTTATGACACATCAGATGACTTCTCATTTTTGTTATGTAGAAAGCAAGAGGTAAATTGAAAAAAAAAAATCTTTGCATGATTCTTTATTTAAACCTAGAATGCATATGGCCATTCTGTACTCATATTGCATCTTAAATCGCGTACTCTCTGTGTAGGTTCTACATCTGAGAAATCTATGATTGTTAAAAAAAGTGTGCATGTGCATAGTACAAATTAAACATATATATATATATATATATATATATATATATATATATATATATATATATATATATATATTACGCAAAATTCTCTTTTATAAGGTGTTAGAACTGTAAATGTGTGTCCACAGTGGCCCTCATTTATCAAAAGTGCGTACACCAAATTTCCAGCGCACACCTTGCGTACACCCAAACCCACGGTGACTTTGAGATTTATCAATATGGACGTTGGCGTACGGCACGCTCAAATCCTACGCCAGCTCAGGAGGTGGTGTCCGCACGTTTGAGTTAGTGCAAAAATGCGCAGAAAAACAATTCCTAACACCACAAAACGCACTGACAAGATATGCTATATGACCCACTGTTAAAAACCACAACAACAACATTCAGTGTTTATTTTTGTGCAACATGAACGTCAATGTTTAATTTTTGTGACTTTACCAAAGCTTTTGATTTATGTATTCCTCCAGTCGCGAGCCTGTGCGCGATCTGACGTTTCAGGCCCGCCTGGCCTGGCAGCTGCGCACGGACTGGGACTAAAATAATTCAGACATACAAAATAATAAAAATTACCTTCTTCTTTTAAATAATAATAAAATCAATAAAAACGACATTCTTCTTCTAAATAACAAGCGTCATTAAGAATAATAATCATAATAATAATAAGAAGAAGAATCTTACAATTTGTCATGTAATTATTAATGTGAATGAATCTTACTCCACATATCATCATCATCAATATTGTACACCCCAATACATGTGCCATGATACGAAATTAAATGCTATTTTTTTCAAAACGTGCTGTAAAATAATGCAGTGATGGTAATTTATCATTCAAACAGCTTCAAACTGCTGGAGTGCGCTTCTCAACCTCCACACTATTAACAGTACTTGTTATTTGTGTCCATATTTTGTTTTTTAAACTCCCAAATAAAAAAAAAATTCTGTTTTTTTTCCCACTTCCCTGGTGATGGTCTCGATGGGCGCGTCTCAATCATCTCACTAGTTCAGTAGTCAGGACACTGATCAGGGAGTCAAGCCCATTGACTTATGCCCTAATCAGTGCCCTGACTAGTGGACTAGTGAGATGATTGAGTGCGCCCGATCTCCACGTCGGAGAAGTTTCGCTTCTTTGCCGTCTTCTGTTTGTCCATGGCGTAAAATGAGGGCGTGGGGGAGGCGGAGACTTGAATATATAGGGGCGTGTTATTCTAATGCCGATCGTTTTCAGCCGCCGCATTTATCAAGGGCAAGTATTGCGTACACCTGGATTGCAGAGGTACGCACAGCTTCATAATTCAGGCGGTGAGAGGATTGTAAGCATAATCTTACGCCAACATATACACCAGTTTCTACGCAAGATTGATAAATGAGGGCCAGTGTGTGTAAAAAAAAAACAATCAATGGTAAAAATCCAGCCACACCATTGTTTTTATTTTATTTTTTATAATCCCCATAAATCTTAAACAGTCTTTCCAAAGGAGTTCCAGATTTCCCCCTATAATAAGCCCCACCCATGACTGTTGAAAATCTGCCTTATTGGCACAGATCCCGCCCGAGTGTGCCACAACAGTCCACCATTTCGGTTTCCTCTCTTATATAGTAAGGAGATATGTCTATTCAGGCATGGGGTTGGTGTCTGAGGCAAATTTAACTGATTTTAAAGTAATTTATAAGGTTTTAAGAGAATAAATATTATTATTGAAAAAAATATATATCCAAAAATCATGTGTTGAGTCATAATTCCATTGGAAACAAATATGGGTCTATTTGACCCCTTTTGTGCATTATTGGGGTAGTGATAAAAACAAGAACTATGAAAATACCTATTGATTAGGTCAGTTGAAGAATTCATGGAATATCACAACAAAAAAACATTTTTGATAAATGTTTCAAAAACACAGCATGAAACGTCAATGTGACTCTTCTAGGGTTCAAAATAGAAACGTATAATAAGGTTCAAAGGTCTGAGACCACCAGTGCAAATGTTTATATCATGCACTCTCTTTTAAATGTCCCCCTCTGTATTCTGAGGCATACACACATACACGGTCAGCATAGCAAATAAAATAAAAAATTCACTCTATAACTATGCTGTAAAAAGTGAAAATGTGTTATACGTTAAAGAGCTATATCTGCCTGACCTCACCCTTAAAATTACTTTCCTCTGTCGGTTCTAAAATCAAATCAATAGTCATTTTTTCAAAACAGTTTTTCTTGGAAAGCAAGGATGGCTTCCATGAAAATGCCAGCATACAAACTGCAGGACAAAACCGCATGCTTATCGCCTTGCAAAACAACATGAAAAGTGTTCAGAGAATGAACTCTCTACACCGATAGGAAAAATCAATGACCATTCTACTGAATAACAACAAAACACTAGCCAATAAAGTTAAAGGGAAACATGTCATGTGATGTATTGTGAATGGAGGACAGAAAACAACAGCAAGTGGAAATGCATGCCATTCACTTGCTAAACAATTTTTGGGGGGCGATAAGGGCTTATTAGAAAGTTGTTAAACCATCAGTGACACCACAAGCGATGATTGTTTGAGAACACAGTGCTTAATACAGAAGTATCATTTTTCAAACTCTAAATACATGCCCTTCCTTTCAAATCTTAAACATGGCATCGAGTGTTCGGGCAGTATTGAGAGGTTGGTAGCCTGTGCGGAGGGTACGAATACATTTGTTGAGGATGTCTAGTGTTGGGACGGGTGGGCTGGGATGTTTGAATCCCTTTGATCAGGAGGGAGGTTTGAGAGTTATTTATCTCCTGAGAAGGAGCGCCATACATCAGTTTGTGGAAAGTTAAATGCCCCTCAGGTAACCTTTAGTTTCTCCAAGCGGTCACATAGGATTGGAGGGTCCTAGGAGACACCGCTTGGAGGATGGCGACGATGAACGTTGAAGAAAGGTTTTAGCGGGTGGGTTACGGGAATATTAGATGCGAATAGTGAGGTGCTGGAGTTGGGAATTTATCTGCCTCTGGAGCCAGCGTCCTGAATTTCTTAAACAGAAAACGAGACGTGGAATCAGCGATTTGGTTCTCTAATCCTGGGACGTGTTTAGCAATTATAATAAACTATCACAAGCTGAAATCCAAGTGAGGCGCCTTAGAAGTGGCATCATGGCAGGAGCATGGGAATGAACTTTATGCAATGCACCGTTGCGTCATTGTCGCAATGCCCTAAAATGATTTTAGTGGCCCATTCTTTCCCCCACAGGAAAGCCGCTACTATGAGCGGGTAGAGTTCGAATAGCGCTGAGGACTGTATTATGTCCTGGAGCTGTGGTGGCCATGGAGAAGTGAAACAACGACCTTGATAAAATCCCCCAAAACCGATTGAGGGGGGCAGCGTCTGTGAACAATTGGATTTCAATGGGGCACGAAACGAGATTGCAATAGAAAAAAGATAAGCCGTTCCATTGGTTTAGGAATGTTAGCCATAACTTGAGTTCATTGCGACATGCTTGAGTTATGGAGATGGGATCCTCTAGCGAGTGGACGGAGGACGTGAGCGAGAGGAGATGCGATATGAAGGCACGACCCTGCGGAATGATGCGCATTGCAAAGTTTAAATGGCCGAGCACAGATAGAAGTTTGCGTTTTGAACAGTTGGATTTTTCAAGGAGAGTAGAGGAGACAAGAATTATTCGATAGATTTTCTCTTTGGGCAGGGATGCCTGGAATTTGGTTGAATCTAGATTAATTCTGAGGAATTTGATGGATGTAGGAGGGCCCATGGTTTTCTCCTGTGCTATGGGAATTCAGAGCTCAGAAAAAACTGTCACGGTTCATGAATTCATCGTCTCATTCTGTCTGTGTTGTGTGGTGTTGTTGGAGGCGTGGTCACTGATTACTCATCACCGATCACTCTCCCCTGCTGCACCTCATTACCGGGCCCATATATTCCGGTGTCTCACTCAGTCTTCTGTCAGATCGTTGCAGTGTGTCCTATGGGTTTCCTGTGTGTTTCGTGTTCGTCGTGGGATTGCTTCGCTCCGGTTCCGGTTCCGGTTCCGGTTCCGGTTCCAGCCGACCGCGTCTGCCCGTTGCCTCCCTGCTTCACGGAGGATCATCTAGTGCCCTGCCGTCTCTCCTTCATGGACTGAGCTGCCTTTCTGCCTTATGAGACATTACTGTTCTGATCAACCGTGAGAGTAATAAACTATTGTTCATTCACAATTGGATCCTTCTGTTCTTTCCTACCAGCGCACACGACAAAAACGTTTTAGACAGTGAGGATATGTGGGGCTTGGATAGCATCGGGAGGCGAGATTATTAAAAAAAATCTTCTAGTAGGTGAATGAGGTGAGGAATGGCGTAATTGTTTGACAAGATCCAGCAAACCTGCTTCTGATAGCATAATCTAAAATTAGGGCTGCTTTTGCAACCAAAGGTTAAACGTACTGCAAAATAGTATTCCCCGTGCCAGTGAACTCCGAATATGTGCCAAGCATCTGGATGGATAGGCATTACTTTGAAAGCAGATTAAAATGTCGATTTTAGCTAGCCAAGCACCCCGACCTGCGATTTTAATCGCAGTATTTGAGTGAAAATTCATCGAGAGGAATCAAGCCGTTTATGCTCAGGAACGGGGAATTGTGCGGGGCTGATAGATCAATAATTAGACGGGGGTTTTTTTACCCGAGAATCTTCTTGTGGCTATTCCAATGGGGATGATACGAAACAAATTAAACGGGTGATTGTCAAACGGGCCAATCATGAAGCCTGACTCTACTTCTTTTCTAATCCGGTTCAATGAGGGAAGATTATTAAAGATGGTGTTTTGGGTAATCGGACATTCTACGCCGGGGTTAAAGCCGTTTGTTTAGGCCTGATAGTAGGTAATTAGTAAATTCAGCATCTGGGTGATGAGCTGAATACTTTTTTTAATATTTTATTTACAGATTTATATACTGGACATACAATGTCATGAACACCGCCACAGAATTTACAAATGTGCAAAAACCGGCAGTGCTGTCTGGTACGATTACCAGAATTAAATTGATTGCAGAGCTGCCCATTTCCTTCGAAGGAGGAGGTGGTTGCTGTACGAGGTACATAACTGGTGGATCGGACTGTGTTTGTTTCCGGGCAGGGTTGAGATGAGGGGTTAACCTGCGGGCATGATGCTGTGGTGTGCGTTACTGTTTTTACAGCATAAAATTTACTGTTTTTACAGGGGAAAACTTAGCAGATTTCAGTAAAACGAGAAAAGGCTATTGAAAACTCAGAAAATGAAAGAACACAGGATGGATGCCCAGATAGCAGACAAACAGTGAATCAGCGTTGAATCAATGTTAATGCATCAACTAAAATATCATTGAATCAATGTTGAGATGTCAATGTTGAGAATGTTGATTTTTCATCAGGTTTGCACCCTGAAATAATGTTATTTCAACGATGAAAAATAGATCAAGATGGGCTTAAAATCAATAGTTTTCCAACTAAAATTAAACCACTTATTTAAGTGAATCAATGTTAATGCATCAATCAAAATATCATTGAATCAATATTGAAATATAACATTGATTTTTCATCAGGTTTGCACCCTAAAATAATATTATTTCAACAATGAAAAATAGATCAATCTTGCTTTATGTACAGCAGGATTCTATGCCAGTTCATTTGTCCCTTTATTTTATTCATTTTAATCAGACCATGTGTGGCTGCAGTCGATATGATTTTGCATCAAAAAGTCACTCAAAATAAACATTGACATGACAATTTTTATCAGCATTCACAGCATCTAAAACAACAAGAAGTTAGTAAATATTTGGAAATGTGATTAATTATACATTACAAATATCACCGACTACAAAAAGATGAAACTTGAAATTTTATCAAAATCTTGATATCCCAGTTAAAACGGTAACATTAAATTCAGGACTATTTAATGCATTTTAAAATAGACTTATACATTTTAAAATGAAACAAGTAAATGAATGACCAAATAGCTAAATTAAGAAAATAAAAGAGGAGCTGTATAGGCTTCATGGTGGTTTGGAAGAGATTTTTTTTTCCATTTACAACACGAACTGGAGGCACAACTGTTTACTAAAATTTCTGTAGTTTGATATAGCTGCCTACAGAACTTAAAGATCTCACTCTTTTCTTTTTTTTCTTGCTGCATTAAAGATTAAACTGTAATGATGTAATAGGGCTTGGGCGCCGCGTTGCATTCTGGGACGTCGCGGCCATGTTGATGGCCTCGCGAAAGTAAACATACAGCAAGTCGAATGAGGAGAAGCAGAGTTGGGAGAAAGAAAAAACATGTTAAAATCCCGAAACGGATGTGGAATTTACCGGGATACATTAAATAGGGAAGGCAGGGACCGCTATAGAGACAAAATCGGAACTATTAAAGTTTTGGATCCACATGCATTTCCAAAGAAAGAGCGGAGCACCGACGACGACAAAAACTTTATTTTGTTGGTCCCCAACAGACATTCTACTGACTATAAGTAACTTTGCAACTACAATTCAACTTATTCTACTAACCCGAACCCAAACACATATAACCATAACCTACAGTCTACTAATACTATAATGAGTTAGTTGACATGCTGTTGAAAACGTACATAGTTAGTAGAATGTTTAAAGTGGACTATCGAAAAAAAAGTCTAACCGAAACGTATATTATTATTATTATTATTATTATTATTATTATTATTATTATTATTATTATTATTATTATATAAGAAATTGCTCTGCCTCCGTTTTTATTTGTTATTGCAATGTTATTGTTTACTATATTTGCACTTCCTCCATTTTCTGTGTCTTTTGTTGTTATTTTATAGATACCTATTTATTTGCTTATATAGTATTGAAAGAATTTATTTTAAAAAAACGTGTATTTGTTATTGTTATATAAAGTGCACTCCGTTATATAAAGTGCAACAACTTGGACTCCGTTTTCTGTGTTCATTTGTAACCTTTTACCTTGAAGCATTCCACATTTCTGTGTTCTCAGGTTGCACTACTTGCAAATAAACACTAAAAAAAAAAACATCTGATTGTGTGACAATTCTTGCTTTTTGCACATCGTACTGTTATTACTTCTTGTCCGTGGTTGCGCCTCCAAGCATGAAAGCGGTGGAAAGTTAATCCATTTTCGACATTTCCCATGGTGATTATGTGTTGCGCTGTTACACCCCAAAATGCAGCAACGGTTTACCATAGTTGAAATAACGACAAAATAATCAAATTAAGACACACGACTGAGAGGGAGTACGTCTATAAACAGTGCGCAGTAGTCCGAGTAGCAGTAAAGGATGCCATCAACATGGCCGCCACGCAAGTAATGACGTCATGACGCCCAAGCCCTATTGTGATCTGCTCTCGTGATATCTCACGGCTGAAACAGAGCTACGAGCTGATTGTATTTCCCCTCACCGCGCTAACAGGTCAATCAGTTCTAGTTCTGCTTCAGCTGTGAGATACTCTCACGAGTGGCGAACACAATAACTGACAAGCCAGAAATTCATCTAACCTTCCGATCGCCTCTCATTTATACACTGGACGAATATAGGATGATTCAAAATGATTCATCTGTGTGTGCAACGAGTAAGATACGTTTGTGGATCCGCGCCGCGCATTCATTGACTTGTGAGTCGATCCTATATGGCCTCAAAATCCAAATGAATCAAATAGGATCGACTCACAAGTCAATGAATGCATGTGCAGCACCGTTTCAACAGATGCACATTTTACTCGCACAGATGAATTATCTTAATACTAAAATCATCTCATAAAATAGATGAACACCTCACAACAAACGACGCACGACAAAAAAAAAAGTTGCACGAGTCAGAATTCGGACGCAATTCACAGTGTATATGCCAATCTTAAGAAAAAAAATGAATACAAATATGATATGGTTTGGTGAAAAACAAACTGAAACTCAATGTATTAAGATTATCCTGGCCGTTGGTTGTGTAACTTACGAGGGCGCTCATGTGACTATTATTAACATTGCAGTTTACTCTAACACGCTGAGAAGAAGCACACAAGTTGTAAAACATAAAGATGAACAAAAACACTAAATTAAAATTGAGATTAATTTTATAATTATATTTTTGTAGGCCACTTACCTCTAAAAAAATATGGTCGTTGTCCTGTCTCTTTTTCGCGATTGAAGTCTGTTCAGCTGCGCTTGCTTTGGTTGATTGGTGGATGTCTTGAAGGTGCATTACCGCCACCTGCTGGATTGGATTGTGGCGCATTCCATAGGGACCTGATAGGGACACATATTCTAAATTCTTCATTAACTCTGTATTCTTTAGATACATAATTAAATGCATGTACATTCTACATGATTTAAATCATAATAATAGGCTACATTTTTATTTATTTTAAACTGATAGACTAAATTTATGGTAGAAGTTCTTTTTTTTCTTTTTTACATTTTTTATTATAATAACATGAAACACAGAATGACATTACATGTCAGTAAGCAGGAAAATAATATACCTTTTAAAAAGATTAATAGTTTTTACAGCTTTCTTATTAGAAGAGTCAGAAATCAAACACGCATACAATTTTAACTCTTCCAGAAAAATTTAAAGAAAGGCTTACAATTACAAAATTTACATTTATGTATTCTTTGTGAATCCACATACTCGTTGGTGTACTCATCGTATCCTTTGAGGATAATAAATGTGTTCACATTCACACAAATGTAGCCAATTGATTTGGACTTGCCTTAACATGTTGAATAATGTGACAGATAGATTGACCGTAAGCCTCACCGGTGGAGAATTAAGATGACCAAACATCAGCATTGATTCAATGTTTGTCTTTTCAACACTGAAAAGCATGGAATTATCAACATTGATCCAATATTATTTAGCAGTGAATTTTCAACATTGGTCCAGTATGGTTTTAGCATTGAATTTTTAACATTGATCCAATATTACTTAGCATTGAAATTTCAACCTCAACCAAAATGATGATTCTGATGGAATTTCAACATTGAATCAATGTCACCATGCTATCTGGGTGTGTATTTGTAGTTGAGAGTAACAGAAATCCTTGCAATCTATTTGGCGGACTGGTTTGGCTGCGTGGAGCATGGAGAGAAGAGAAGAATGGTCTATGTCTGCACCTGCGAGGATCTGCGCAAGGATGTTGTGCCACTGGTGGCGGTTCCATGGCGAGTGCGTTGGATGGCATGCCCATCAATGTTGCTGTGAAGAGAGTGTGTTGTGATTTAGCCTGCAAGGAAGAGCTGGGAATGGTATAAGCTGGGGCTGCGGATACCAGTGGCAGCCTCACGCTTTGATTACCCTCTTTGGCTTGGGAGAAAAAGTAGTCAGAGGAAAGGAAGTAAATGAAGGTTGATAGAGTGAAGTGTGCGCTTGAACTGCAAGCGGGGGCATGCTCACGCTTGTTTGCGCCACTGAGGCTGCAGGCCACTGGACGTGGGCGAGGTTATAACCTGTTAGGTAGAATTGTTGAAAAGTTTGGGCCTGTGCTGCTAGCTGATTTAACCTCGTGTTAGCATCTGCTACAGGCACTGGAGGTCAGTGGAAAGGAAGAGGGTTATGAACCCAAGAGCATTGAACTGATAAGCTGTGGGGAGGCCGCTGTGCCCGGCTGCACACGGCGCTGTGACAGAAGAAGCCGCGGTGAAGAGCTGAGTCGCGTCGGGCATTGGGAGTGACCCAGCTCCCGCGTGATCTGGAGTGCGGCCCAGGCTAGCTGAAGGCCTGTTGTCGTGACTCACAGGGCAGAACGAGCCGGATCTTGTGCGAGAAGACGATGGTGGTGTTTGCATACTGCGGGCTCTGCTCTGCTTTTGGGTCGACTTGGGACCTTGTGTACACTTAGGAGAGAGGTTAGTTACTTGCAAAGACACAGCGATCATACAGCTCCACTTTGTTCAATTTTCGAAGCCTATATGTCTGAGTTACCCCGCTCTTGCCTCAATCCTGCTACGGTCCACTTCCCGATAGGTTGGATTGTTGGGACGGCCAAGCGGTAGGAGGAGGCTGGGGAGGAGGATGGAAGTCTTGCCGGGGGTAGTGAAGATTGGCCTCAGTGTCTTGGCGAGCGCAAGCCTGTTCGAGCAGGTGAACAAGAAGCCTGGGGCTTGATGCCCATGTCCGGCGGTGGATGGATGTTACTCGTGCCGAATGGATGCATCGGCGAATCCCTGGGGATGTCGCTTTCATCGTTAGGCGAAGGGTTCCTAACCGCTGGTTCCTGGTTTTGCATTTGCTTTGTTAAACCTGTTAATCTTCTCATAAAAATACATTCTGATTCACTCATTCATACCTGTTGAGCATCTGTGGTAGCCTATTTATATTCCACCATACAAAGAATGAAAGTGACTTTAGTTTTGTAAACCCATCTCGATTTCATTTATAAATAAATTCACCATTAAGTCTTTCTCTTAGAAAGATTCTCTATGATTGTGCCAAGACTGTCAAGATGTGTAACAGAAAAACAAACTCAGGTGTCTCATTAAAGAGAGGAAGATACTTTTCCAGCTTTTTTGTTGTTGTTTTTTTGTTTTGTTTTGTTTTTGTCTAAAAGTGAATCAATGTAATAGCTATTTTGATAATATTAAAGGAACTGTATGTAAGAAATGTATTTCAATGAATCATAAAATGGCCCTGATATGTCACTAGACATTAAGAAATCATGTTAATTTCAAATACTTCTATTACTGTCAACAGTAGTCCGGTCAGGATATTGTCATTTTAAAGTTGTTGTTGCAGCCCTCAACTGATGTTGATGTTGTCATGTTGTGTTTTGGCCTGAAGCTCCGCCCTCCACCTATCTACCAATCACAAAGTCAGTAGTGTTTCGGCATCTAGTTACCACAGCTGCCGTTACAAACGTTCCTGCTGATCCTGCAGCCAATCTGGCAACCTCGAGTCAGGGGGAGGGGGAGAGGGGATAGTGATTGCAGTGCCAGTTTTGGCCACAATCTTACACTTCCTTTATTGATATTGCTAAATGAGTCAAAATGGGCAAAAAGCCATAATTTCACCATCTGGGTAACAACACCGCATAGGAGCAACCCACTTTTAGCCAAAATAACACTGAATTTAGTTGCATGTCTTTTTTTGCCAAAATAACTTGTGAGATGTATGATATTCCATAATGTAAGCAAAGTCAACAGTGCAAAGTCATTATCAGGTGTTTGGTTTCATTTCTTTGACATGTTTATTTTCTTTTCAAAATGATTTCTAATTTTTCTTAGTCTATTCTTGGGCTCTGGTAAGACGGGCTAATTAATTTTCACTGACAGCCCAAATTTTGCCTTACATTGTTCGACCTGTGTTTGGACGGCTATTAGACGTCTTAAATGCAAAATTGCTTGCTGGGTAGAGTTTGGTGTCACGCTATGTTTCTATCCAAGAGTAAAAAGTTTAACTGATGTGCAAAATTGGAATACCCTATCGCATAAAACATTTGCGAATAAAGCACTGTGTCCAGAGAACAAATGAGTTGAAGAACAAAATCATCACTTCCTGATAAACTGGCACCAAATATCACTAAGAAAAGTAGGAGAAAGCCACTGTATGTAATAACTTTATGATGAATGACTTGCGCCTGAGAGCGCACGGATGAAACGCAATAAATGCAGTCGCGTTATCTTGTTTTTGGAGGTGGATGCCTGCTGTTTGGGAATGCAGACAGACAGTTTTGCCAGGTAATTATAAGAACCACAGACGTTGCTCAGGCATTTCGGAACAACCAAAAAATGCATTTCAGATGCTGTGCAGTTAGATCAGTCTTGTTAGTCTAGTTATGCCATCGCATTAAGGAATATTCGGCAAATATGTTTCCATCGTAGTTTATGCGCATGTTTTCTTTATTTATATGACTCAACTGAGCGCATACATTTTGTGCTTTTTTATTTATGCACATCTTGTCATCACCATCCAGTGTTTTATTTTTATGTGATATCTCTACAAAATAGATTAAAAAAACTCGCCAAAAAAGAAAATAGCAGGAAAACACTACTTTAAAACCTAGCTTATATGGCAACCATCTTTACACTTTTCTATAGGACCATGCTGAGCATACAGTCTCAGGTTTACTAGCCACAAGGCTTTTTTCTAAGATATAGACAGAACATTCAATCACCAGGACACAATGCCATCTAATATCACATCAGCCTTCCAGTGACTGAGTATGTTAGACTTCTCAATTTGCCACATTCGGACACTCACATTTGAAGAATGTCTGTACGAGCAGAAATGTGTTCTGTTGCTCTTGATGTTCAGTAATAAGGACTAGATGTACTACAGGAACTAGAATTGAAAAGGGAAAAAAAAAACACATTTGTATCTTCTAGTCAAGATCCATATTTATATATCCAAGATGTATCAGGGAAAGAAGTGCTCTGCAATTGAAAGACTGGAATTGCATCTCTCCAGTTCTATGATAAGGATGATAACAGCACTGTATACAATAATAAGCCCAAAGCAACATAGTCAAACATTCTTCCCCAAATTAAATGAAGAATCCTCAAGTTCTAATGTAGTCTCCTATGACTTGAAAGTAAACAATTAAAGTAGAGTTTTTTTTACCGATACAGGCTTGCAAAAATATTTACCAATAGATAAAAGCTCTAGCATTGCGCATCCTTGTATTGCAGACTGTGCTTTCGAGTTTATCCTGGACTATATAAAGACAAGAATAGAACTCTCTATAAGAATAGTCTCTTCTTCACTCAAATTGCCGCGCTTTCTTTCAGCATTTGACATTTTTCCTCTCAAATGCTGAATTTACTATTTATAGAAAATGTGCAGTGTTTCTGTGACTGAGTCCACAATAGGTTGTCTCTGTACGAGTTTAACAGGTGCTAACACCGCTTCTAAATTACAAACTTGTTCCTTTACCCGGGATTAAAAGCGGTGTTTAGAATGAGGATAACCCAGGGTTAAGCAGAGTGTGAAAAGCCCTGGTTGCTTTTTGTATCACATTTGCTTTTGTTAACACTATTGGGTAAGTTTAGGGTTTAATTTAGGTGTGTGTTATTTTAAAACACAATGGACCAATGACCTTTAGCACCACTCATCGGACATTTCGATTATTAGCTGCTAAGATACATGAAAATAAATGTTGCCAGTTTAACATTCATCTGTTTCGGGATAAAACTGAACACTCTTTCAGTTAAAAAAAAAGCTTGTGAAAACGTGCATGACGCAATGTAATATAATTATGCAGAAATGTTGCCACATAGGCACATTTTCCAATGACCTTGGGCTGTTTTTTTTCGTTTCTTTACAATTTCAACATTCTTTAATGTGTAATGTTGCTGTTGCTGTTCAAACTCAGCCATCTTGAAGGGCATCTCCATCCTCTAATTGCACCGCGAGGATCATGATCGAGGTTGCACAGGTGTATTCTTCCCTCACGAGGATGCACAAATAAGAAATAAGAAGCACCCTTGGTGACAGACTGAGAAGAGAGGTGCTGCAACAATGTGAAAAATGTGAAGTAACTTTCTGGGTACATATTGAATTAAAACAGCGTACAATTGGACCTTATGTGTATAATTAGCCGCCTTACTCGTGTTCAGTGGATGTGATGAAACTTGCTGATGTTTATCTAATCGATGTTCTGTTTCTGTTTCCAAATCCTGTCCTTTGGGCACTGACCTCAACCAATGATCTGTGTTGCAGCCAGCTGGAGAGAAACTGCTGTTTTCCTCTCCAGTCATTCCTGTATGCATGATCCCAATTTGACCCAACAATACTGGAAGCTTATTACCATGACTTCATCATTTACTCATCATTTGCTGCTTTTTAAATGCCATTTATGCAAAGATTTTTATTTTACTCCACCCCGGTGGACTTTCAGTAACAAAGTGCCCCATTATGCCATTTTAACGGCTCCTAATTTTGTCCTTACTTCTACAAAGTTTGCATGTGTTCAAGATATAGATTAAGTTGACCGTAAGTACATTAAACTGGAATAACAGAATTGCAGAATGCTGAAATAAAGCAAGTTAATCATGTGGAAATACTTTCCATGATATTTTTTATGTTCATTCAATATATCATTCAGCATAAATTTTTTATCATGATCAAGAATTGTCCGGGCAGTGTGTGTGTGTGGGTGTAGAGAGCATGTATACATACAGAATATTGTCAGAATAATCAGAGATAGTATTTTGTTATTGCTCAACATTTTCTCAAAAGTGTAGTGGGATGTTTACATAAAATAATGCATGTATATACACCCCTCGGTTTGCTCTTCAATAAATTGCCCATCACACTGGAACACTCTTGAAAGGATGTGGCTGTACTTTTGGGTGCAGTATGGGTTGAATTAAGCTCAGCGAAGCATGAAAAGCGAGAGGCAAGACGTACATCGGTGAAAGAGCACAGTTTGTTATGCATCAGCCTGTGGCTGCATGGAAATACACCTAAACCCTGTTCTCTGCTGGTTTTGGGTTTGTACAACAGCATATTTGTCTGCACATACGCACACACAATCACATTTTGAAAAGTGCATACACATTTACATTTACATGCACACCCACTTTAGAATTACTTTGAGATGAAGACTTCCATTTTAAATTTGCCTGAAGTGTAGAAGCACTTAAGTGGAAAACTAATCATAAAATCATTGTCTGCGCAGATTGACATCATTATAAAGAGTTCTCAATCTCAAGCGTGAATTATAATGTTTTGTTTTCTTGTTAGAAAGAGGATATTAAACATATGATTTCTGCTGGCCCAGACTTTATGCTCAAATGAGAGTTTTCTCAGTACAAACATTAAATACAGCTGCAAGTGTGTTAAAGGAATCCTATTTTATACTGGAGTATTAATCTTTCCCCCTCAATTCCACCAAAAAAACAGCCAATTTTCCACCCGATCTCTGACTCTGAATTCATCAGGTTGTTTCAACAACCAAATCATTAAGGCCCCGTGCACACGAAGCAAGCGCTTTCCTATTCCGATCTTTTTTTTTTTCTTGTTTCAAGAAATATCTGCGTCCACACGAGATTAAGAAAACGGACTAAAAACGATGTAGTTTGCATACCAAGCCAGTGTGTGGCGCTGTAATTCGTCCACAGAAATACACTAAAAACGGAGAAGAAGAGTTGTGGCTAGAAGGGGTATAGCAGTGGTCGGAGGTGAGGCAAAATCTAACAATAAAATAACAATAAATACATTTGCTACCAGGGCCGGCCCTGACCAATTTACTGCCCTAGGCAAGATTTTACTTGGTGACCCTTGTATCAAGGTTTTTATATGTTGTGTTTTTATCATTTTTAAAAAATAAATAAAAATAAACTAACACACACACACACACACACACACACACACACACACACACACACACACACACACACACACACACACACGTCTGGTTCACTATCTTTATGGGGACTCTCCATAGACGTAATGGTTTTTTATACTGTACAACCCGTATTTTCTATTCCCCTACAATGCCCCTAAACCTAAACCTACCCATCACAGGAAACATTCTGCATTTTTACTTTCTAAAAAAAAAAAAAAAAAAAAAACGTATCCTGTATGATTTATAAGCATTTTGAAAAGTGGGGACCGGCTCACTTTTCAATGAGTCGGTTGAGAAGTGACTACTATCAGCTATTACTATCATTATGGGGATATTTGGTCCCCACAAATAAACAAGGACACACACACACATATATGATATATGATATATATATATATATATATATATATATATATATATATATATATATATATATATATATATAAATATATATATATATATATATATATATATATATACATATACAAAAATGTGTGTCTACGTATATCCTCCACTAAACTATGCATGCTCATGTTTTCACCATAAAATAAACTTTAAGAAATGTTTATATTTAGTGTGCATTTTATGTAATTTTTTGGCTATTTTAGATAAACCTGTATATAAATATCTTTTTAAAAATATTTTTAAAATGCCATATATCCCCTTACAATTGCATAACGGAGTAAAAACATTAGGCTATTAAAAAAAATGATATATGTTTATAAACAATTGACGATTTTTTTACAGATTCTGATCACCCAGAACAGTTGCTTACATAAAGTTTAAGATAAAAATAACGAATTAATTAGCAAACATTCATATTTAGATAAACTGTTCATTCATTTAATCACTTTACCTCTGTCTTTATCCCCTTATTCCTTTATATTCTTGTATCAGAGGGCTTCGGTCTTTTTGACACATTGGTCATCCGTCATAAATAATTAGGCAACTTTCCAACTTTCACTGGCGCGAGCGAACAAGCAGATTCCTGTTTGTTAGATGCGCGAGAGGCGACGCAACAACAAATTCCCAACGTTAAACTGATCGCGCGTTCAATATCGGACACACTAAAGCACTCGCTGGGCAGGAGGAGATTGATGCGGTGGTCTGAGAAGAGTCTGGGGATTTGTTTAGGTTAAGGTTTTTTTAAGGTAATATTTCGAATTAATATTAATAAAAAGTAGCAGTAATAAAACCGGAAAAATCACTCATTTTGGCGCCCCTATGGACAAGTGGCGCCCCTAGCAATTGCCTATTCCACCTATGCCACGGGCCGGCCCTGTTTGCTACTTAACAGATGTGTTTTATTAATGCCTACACCTACCCCAACCCAAAACATACCCTTACAATAATGCAGATACGTTAATTAAATTACGCAATATTGATGTGTGCATGCCCAGTGCCCGTAGTTGTATCCCTTAACACTTCACCGTGCCGGACGTAGTGTGATGACATCACCGTTTCAGAAAATATACGGAGTCGCTGTACACACGAAGACGGAAGATGACCGTTTTCAGATTTACCCACTTTGGGACCCGGTTTCGAAAAATATCGGATTCATGCTTCTAAAACGCCAGATCCGTGTGGACGAAACGCTGATACGGTACAAAATTTATACGTATACAGCTAAACGCGTCTCCGTGTGGACGGGGCCTAAGAGTTCTACATAAAATTGTTCATTACTATGAGTTGGTTTTTGTTCGGTTTTCTGTTTCCATTGTTCCTTTTACCCTCTTCTAGTTAGTTTGATTACTCATCGTTTGATTATCGATTCCACCCGTAAAAAAAATATGAACGACTCTATATCATCGGTTTCCGCTTGCCAGATTTAAAGCTTTCAGGCGGCCTGCACGGCGCTGACATCTTGGGACCGAGTCTGCACAGTAGAGATTTTAGGACCGGAGTTGCGCAGTAGAGAGCAGGAAGTAGAGCAGGAAGTACAGTCGCGATATCAAAAGCCGGCCCACACTCTTGCAGATGCAGAACAATTAATTATGTTGGTGTGAAATAAACAGTTATGGAAATGTAGAAATTAAAGCTAAAGCTCCCAAAAATTCCGAAAAAAGTCAGTTAGTGCCTCAGTGACAACTTCACTCAGAAGACGTCGATCTCAGCTGTCAATAATGACGTCACACACCTCGTTTTTATAGCATCAAATAACTAACTAAAACTAAACTTATTTTAAAAACGAACACTTGAAATGAAATCATTGTGATTATAACTGCCTTCAGTGACATAATGACATGGCCTCGCGTCCATTAGAAAACACAGAGAGGCGGCTATACTGAGACCTGTCACCGGGGGGCGATCGAGGCGTGAAAGCTTCAGTATCTGAGAGGGATACTGCAGGCTTGATTCCACCTAATGTTCATTTACTTCTCTGATTAGTTCAGTGTATTTAATCTCTGTTTCTTAGTGTTCATGTACATCACGTTTTATGCCTGCTATAGACTGTGCAATTTCGGCTATCCATCCGAAGCACATGGATCTAATAAACTTGGGTACAACATGTATGTAGACTGTACCATGATATGATGCAAGTTATTACAGAAGAATAAAGGAACTTTAGTTTGTACGTGCGCTGAAGAGAAGAGATGGAAGCAAAAGAGAAGAATATGGATAAGGTCGTGGCTAGGGAAAAGAGGGCAACTTGGCATGCGAATGTTGCGTTGATCAGTACACCATTTCATGTTGCATTTATATTGGCTAGTCAGTAGGCATAGGTCATAGCAGCAAACACACTTAGATAATTGTATAACATGGTCAGAAAATGAATCACAGACTATCTTTGGTCTCTCTCATGGTATGCTGTAGGACCACTGTTGAGGAGCCACTACCACACTGTAAAAAAAAAAAAAAACGATATTATATTATACCGAATTATATTTTTCTAGTGACTGATCTAAATCATCTATTTTTCTCATTTGGCCAAATTGAATGTCTGTGAATTGATGCAATTTAATTCACAGAAATTCTATCTGGCCAACTAAAATGTGATCAGTGATTATGTGATTATATATATAAAGATTTGTAATCATATAGCCTAATTGTATTAATACATGTACACTCACCTAAAGGATTATTAGAAACACCTGTTCAATTTCTCATTAATGCAATTGTCTAATCAACCAATCACATGGCAGTTGCTTCAATGCATTTAGGGGTGTGGTCTGGTCGAGACAATCTCCTGAACTCCAAACTGAATGTCAGAATGGGAAAGAAAGGTGATTTAAGTTATTTGGAGCGTGGCACGGTTGTTGGTGCCAGACGGGCCGGTCTGAGTATTTCACAATCAGCTCAGTTACTGAAATTTTTATGCACAACCATTTCTAGGGTTTACAAAGAATGGTGTGAAAAGGGAAAAACATCCAGTATGCAGCAGTCCTGTGGGTGAAAATGCCTTGTTGATGCTAGAGGGTCAGAGGAGAATGGGCCGACTGATTCAAGCTGACAGAAGAGCAACTTTGACTGAAATAACCACTCGTTACAACCGAGGTATGCAGCAAAGCATTTGTGAAGCCACAACATGCACAACCTTGAGGCGGATGGGCTACAAAAGCAGAAGACCCCAGTGGGTACCATTCATCTCCACTACAAATAGGGAAAAGAGGCTACAATTTGCACAAGCTCACCAAAATTAGACAGTTAAAGACTGGAAAAATGTTGCCTGGTCTGATGAGTCTCAATTTCTGTTGAGACATTCAGATGGTAGAGTCAGAATTTGGCGTAAACAGAATGAGAACGTGGATCCATCATGCCTTGTTACCACTGTGCAGGTTGGTGGTGGTGGTGTAATGGTGTGGGGGATGTTTTCTTGGCACACTTTAGGCCCCTTAGTGCCAACTGGGCATCGTTAAAATGCCACGGCCTACCTGAGCATTGTTTCTGACCATGTCCATCCCTTTATGACCACCATGTACCGATTCTCTGATGGCTACTTCCAGCAGGATAATGCACCATGTCACAAAGCTCGAATCATTTCAGATTGGTTTCTTGAACATGACAATGAGTTCACTGTACTAAAATGGCCCCCACAGTCACCAGATCTCAACCTAATAGAGCATATTTGGGATGTGGTGGAACTGGAGCTTCGTGCCCTGGATGTGCATCTCACAAATCTCCATCAACTGCAAGATGCTATCCTATCAATATGGGCCAACATTTCTAAAGAATGCTTTCAGCACCTTGTTCAATCAATGGCACATAGAATTATGGGAGTTCTGAAGACGAAAGGGGATCAAACACAGTATTAGCATGGTGTTCCTAATCATCCTTTAGGTGAGTGTATATTTAAACAGCATTTGAACACTTATCAGAACATATTGATCATTTAATTAAAATAACTATCATAATTGTTAATAATTAAATAATACATTTCAGTGTTCAATCGTGTTCAAATATAATTTTGAAGGGGAACTGCTGCACCTTTCAAAACCTCTTCCCAGAAGTGCACAGGTGGCTGCAGCACCGCTTTCAATACACCCAACTGATGGGGGGGGGAGAGAGAGAGAGAGAGAGAGAGAGAGAGAGAGAGAGAGAGAGAGAGAGAGAGAGAGAGAGAGAGAGAGAGAGAGAGAGAGAGAGAGGAGAGAGAGAGAGAGAGAGAGAGAGAGAGAGGAGAGAGAGAGAGAGAGAGAGAGAGAGAGAGAGAGAGAGAGCGCCATTTGGAGCAAAAGACTGCTGTGAATGGTGCTAATCTATCAGGAGCTGAGATATGGCAGTGGGATAGAGATGTACATTAAATGAAGGTAAAAACGCAGTCAAGCAGTTGTGGATGTGATTTATAGTTATTTACCAGCAGATGGGAGGGAGACAGTGTGGGAGATGATGAGCTATGAATGAGAGATGTATAGCAAGTAGAAAGAAACGCATCCAAGATTGCTTTTCTCTCCCTAAACTATTGCTGCATTCTAGTCATGTCAGAATTATCATATTTAGGAGATGAATGCACAACAATGTCAAAATTACCAGTGAAAAGCAAGGCAGTTTTACTGAGACCAGACTTTCTAAATTGGGGGCTTGTCTGTTAAAGACAAATCAAGCCAGAAGTTAATTGTTATTAGTCATAATTAAGTTGTAATTGTAAATGTTGACAGCACAATTTAGCTTGTAGGCATTCTGACTACCGTTCATAAAGTTTTCCAGACCATGATTCTCATTTAGCTGGCGTATGAGTCGACAGGCTTGTTTGAGAGGAAAAAAATAAATAAAGCTGTGGTATCTAATGAGTTCTAATGTGCTTATTTTGTTCTTCATTGGGCTGTTGCCTTAGTCTGTAGGTGAAAAGACAAACATCTAATTTCAGCACCAAAATGGCTTTAATGCATATCATTGAAACTTCCCAAGAGGACTTGAAATCATCACATCAAGAAGGATAATGATGCATTCCACCCAAAGATGGATGATGAATATTAGAATATATATTAGTTTGGGGTAAGAAATTAAGAAATACTTTTATCCAGCAATGATGCATTAAATTGATCCGAAGTGTCAGTACTTTATTTCAAAAAAATGTTGTTCTTTTGAATTTTCTATTCATCAAAGAATCCTGGAATAAATGCATCAATGTTTCATTTACATTTTTAATCCAAAGCAACTTAAATTTCATTTAAGTTATAACTTTTTTATATAATTTGTATGCATTTCCTGAGAATCTAACCCACTGAAATTGTTGAATAGTTATTTTTGCACACGTATTCTGGTCACTTCATAAAATTAAGACTGAACCACTGGAGTCACATGGACTATTTGAATGATGTTTTTACTACCTTTCTGGACCTTGAAAGTGTTAATTAAAATGCTGTCTTTATGGAGAGGTCACAGCTCTTGGATTTCATCAAAAATATCTGTTAGTGATAGGAAGATGAATAAAATCTTAGAGGTTTTGAACGACATGAGGGTGAGATATTAACTTTTTGGGGGAACTATCCCTTTAAGTGGTCTAAATGTTTTTATATGCATTTATGCTATGGGGCTGTTGAATGCTTGATTCTAATTGGTTGTTTTTAAGGTGCGCAATTATTTTCATTTTTGCACAGTTCCAGTCAAATCTTACCGCATTAAAGTTCCATATCACTGCCCATTTATTTCAGTTATTTCAAAGGTCCTCTATTCAAATGTTCTAAGATGGTCCATGCAAATAGACTCGCATGCAAATGCCCACATCAACTCAGTAAAATGCAAGTTTAATAAGATTCATGTACTTTACATCATCTTGGTATGTGGAGATGAATAATCTTGGAGTCATTTACCTCAGAAGAAGAACTGGTTTCAGTTTCATTGCAAGAAGCAGCCGAGGATTGTGAAGGGTAAGTTCTATTATTCAAATAAGTTCTTTATTCTAACAAAGTGATATACTGTCTGCAAACAGATAATAGATAGTAGTTTAAATATAAATCCTACATGTTATGCTTGTCTCTGTGTGAATGACTGATCCCTCTTATTTTGTTAAAATGATTTACATCACAGACTCTGCAAGGAATGTGTACACTTTTGAGCAATGGTGTGTGTGTGTGTGTGTGTGTGTGTGTGTGTGTGGTACCCAGGTGTCACAGGACTGGTGCAATCTGGAGATTCTGCCACAGACAAATGAGATGCCAACTTTCTTTTTGCCCGCACCAGCATCCTCTCCCTCTCTTCCTGCTCCTTTCTCCAGGTTCTGGTTTCTCAGATGGTGATATCTCATGAATTCATTGATTAATAAAAACTATGATCTGTCTGTATATCTCTCTCCCTCTCTCTCTCTAACATATTGAACGGAACTGCCTGCCAGCTCTTTTTTTGACCCCACAAAGTTTAGATTCGGATCTGTTCTGGGTCTTGAGGGAGAACAGATCCGAGGGAAAAACACAATGTTCCATCTCCAGGATCTTGGGTTTGATTTGAAGCGATAACAGGCTCAGGTCAAGCGTCCTCAAAAAAAATACAGCTGGCCATGTTTCAGGCTGGATGAGCAAATTGCAGGTAGCCTCCTCTTGAGCCTACGAAGATCCCTAGGGGGTTGCAGATAGTTTACAGGAGGAAATGCCTTCGTGAGCAATACTAAACCTTGTTTATGTCTGCACAGAATACATGAAAAAAGGAATACGGCTGATTTCAAAGGCTTTGAAGGTTGCGTGAGCATCTTTGATTTGACCTCCATTTATTGCAAAGCTTGGATTTAAAACTTTTAATGCTCAGTCAAAAATCCAAAAGCTTTTGAGTTAGACTCAGCTTGTTGGCATTCTACCACCTTAATATGGGATCAGAGCTGGAATTCCATGGCCGATTTGTTGTTAAATGATAGCCTGGATACCAGGCAAACTCAGCCTCGCCCACAACATTTTTAGGTCGGGCAGTTCGGTCTGGCCTCGATCCATAGAGGAGTAATTATACCCGAACAGAAACTGTTCAGACCAATGAAATCATCAGGGCGGGCTTTAGACGATGACGGACAGACGATAAACAGGAACATAATCATGCATGTCATCAAAGGCGCTTGGATTATATTTGTTCAAATCCCCAAGACACGGACTTGGCAACACAGTGCAGTTGAGCTCTGTTGACATTTGACAATGCGTCGCTTCGTTGCTCTGATTGGTTGTTGGTCTGTCCAGTTGAGGTCTTTCCTGTTTTGGTTGAAACACGCCCCATAAATCACAGCCCAATGGAGCAGTTTCAGACTCATATTCTGACTAGAATTGAGTATGACCACATCAGGCTAGAAGGAAAATGAAAATTCAGTGGAAGTATGTAGGAGGGCGGAGCCAGGCTACCTTAGCCCTGCTACTTTTAACATTGCTGCATCTTCTATAATTTTTATTGGCCCAACCAGACATCAGTGGGTGGGGCTAGTGTAAACAGCCTACATTTGCACTTAGTCAAGTCTAGCCTCAGCCTCAGATGGACTTCATGGACCATTGGCTGAAGGTCTGAAACATATTGGACACTCATCTGGAAACACACCAGTCGGATTGGTTGAATTCTACAGGATATCTGCAAGACGTTCTTTAACGGTCCATCTGGAAACAAATGCCGTGACACCAAACTCTCTTGTGGAAGAATAGCACCGTCGGGTTTACAACTGTGACAATCAGCGCTTATCAGGATCAACTAAATGCTTGATTTTCAGAAGTATGTGAAGTTTGCGACTAAGACATTGTTGCAGAAATCTTGCACAACATTCATTAATGATTCATTTATAGATGCACACTGGTCTGTTATTGCAGCGACATCGACTTTTCACGTATGTATGTATATATATATATATATATATATATATATATATATATATATATATATATATATATATATATATATATATCGCAGGTATATATGATGGACATATATATAGGTTGCGTTTACATATCCATCAAACGTCCCCGAGCGGTCTTTGGCAAATGAAAGCTGCGATAGCATCCAGACCTTCTGCCGTCAGTCAAAACGGTGTAAATAGATAGTCTAAGGAAAAGTAGTGTAGTTAACAGTGCCAGATTTGCTTTTGAAGTATATAGTGAATTAATCTGAAAACACAGCAAATAAGTGCTGCTTAGAGACTTGTCCAGCCTTCCTTTAAATCTCCCTGTCTGGCTGATTTCAGTGCCCTCTTGTGTTTATCTGCTCTGTTGATCTCTGTGATGGATGAATGCGCTGCCTGTCAGTCGGCCAGAGACTAAGAGTTGCTCAGTCTCAGATTGGGTGTGGGGTTAAGTTGTCCTTGTAGTTCGAGCCTTATCTTTGCCTGCTTTCGTTCAGCCCAGAAGATAAGAGGAAGGCAGTCAAGAAGATAGAATCAAGGTTACTAAATGATGGACAGGTTCAGGCTCCTGTCTCAACAGGAATCTGATGAAGGTGTTAATGTGCTTGGGTCTGCTAATCTGGGAAGTAATTGGTGCACCTGTTTATAATCTTATAATGCTATCACTCCATTCCAGAGGGAGGTCTACAATAACAACCCATTCCCACTACCTATTTGATGTAATGAACAATTCAATTGCCGTCAGTAATATGCATGATATTGTAAAAATGTCATTCAAGAGAATAAATGTAGACATGCAGCTTTATTTTAAAGTTCTTCTTCTTTTTTGTCATTCCCACTGCAATAATATTTGTTCCTCTATTTAATGCTTGAACAGAATATTTAACTTTATATCAGATTATATCATTATTACTTGTGTAATTCAACTTCACTAGTTCTCAAAATGAATTGGCTGCCCTTTTTTGAATCCGCCAATAGCATTTTGTTAATATACAGTTTGACTAGAGCCTCTGTTTGGTGAAGCCAGTTTCCTTTAACTGTTTATATAATTCTCCTCCATATCTCGTTGAAACATGGAGGAATTGAATTATGGAGGAAAATACAGCAGAACTCAAATGGGTCCGATATAATCCGTTCTGCGCGCCGCTCTCATGTCTGTAGTCTAACTTTAGACCAGAGCCGTTGGTGTGTGTGCAGGTGCTGTTGTGTTGTGTTGTGCGTGAAACTAACGTGAAACCAGACTTCGTTCGCCTCAACTGAAAGTATATTTACACTGAATCGTTTCCCATCACATATAAGCTGTGTCTCATTTCAGAAGGCTGTGTCCTTCAGAGGTCGCAATTGAAGGGTGTATACGTCATAAGTCCGTCTCATTTCAAAAAAGTGAGTAGGACACTTCAAATGCGACCTTCGAATGCGTCCTTCTTTCACAGGAATTCGGAGTGTGCACGAGGAGTATCCTTCACGGCTGGAGACAACCCACAATTCTTTGCGTCTCCGTTAACAACCGTCATTTTTTTTAAATATATTATATGAAAAAACGGCACCACCGCCAGATATACATGCGAGCGTAGGTGTGGTGTTTAAATTAAGTAGTTCAAGCTTTTTTTGTTGTTTTAAGCTCTATTACCTCAAACAGATGGTTTTGGTAAACAGGATTACAACTGTTTAGTGCATTTTAAACGTTTAGAACAGTACATTGCTGTCAATACAAGAAACATTTCATGGTCATTTTCAAGTTATAAATAATTTTCATTCATATAACTGGCATAATAGCGCAACGAGGCTGAGCTTGTTGGCATAGCAACGGGATACTTCCTGCCTGTGTGTCGTACGAAGGACATCTCATTTAATTCTGATTGAGGACACTCCGTATCCTGCATCCTACACAGGACGTGTCCTCCGGAGGACGCAGCCTTCGAAATTTAACGAAATGAGACACAGCTATAGTGTGCCATGTCCCTTTCGCATTGTAAAAATTAGTGTGAACTACTGACTGGTTTCAGCTGCAGCTTCAGCAGGGTAGGGGGCGGGCTTTAGATTCTAGAGAGCATTTTGATTGGACAGAAGATTTGATGAGAAAGTGAAGTCTGCGATGAAATCTAATTCGTTTTTAACAGAAGTGAGAGATTAAGTTTTGAATACTCATATCTCCTATATGCAAATTGTGTCATTGTTTTTGGATCACACCAGTTTATTCATAACTTTAAGGCTAACAGTCATACTAAAAGCTATGTGCTTTTTTTCGTTTTTTAAAGTGACGAGACTGATCACAGTAGGAGGCGAAACGCAGCGAGTGAACACGATCATCTCTTCCTAAAGAATAAACATGAATCTTAAGATCCTATGTTGAGGATAGCCTACATTATAACTTACTGATATGTATCATATGTTGTGTAATCGCTCAGTGTTTCAAGCATGGAAAGACAAAACAGTTTGCAATGTCCTGTAGCATCACATTTAGGCAAGTCATTCAGTGTCCACAGCTGTGAGTTCTATCGCTAAATATGTGCACTAGAAACTTCTGCACACACAAAAACTGCCTTATGTGAAGCTTATGAGTGTTGATTATTAAATCTAAGAATAAATAACTGAATTGAGGCTAATAGTTTGGCTCTGTTGTTAACCTTTGATATTACAATGTGTGTAGCCCAAGTAAGGACTCCCTATATTTACAAGAAACTTTTAGTTATAATTGAATTAATTTAAGGACAGACACATTTTTCCCAGTAAACCACAGCTGAATAAAAATAAATAAAAAGCAATTTTGTAAAACCGCTGTACCAAAATCGTACCGAATCATGACTTCAAAACAGAGGTGTGTACCGTTACACCCCTATTTAATTGACATTCAAATATTAATAAAAACTATAGATAATACTAAAATTACACTGCTGTAAAGTATCATGTTCTAGTCTTGCATTTACTTTGTAATAACATACGGCAGTTTTGTTTTTTCAGTCTTTGGTCTAAAAACGAAATAGTCCATATAATTTGTGCTAATCTCTGAAGCCATTCGATTTGGGTGATGATTTTTGTTTTTCCCCTTGAAAAATAATAGCACAGGGTCTTAGAATGACATGAGGGTAAATAATGACAGACGTTTTAGTTTTGGATGAACCATCCCTTTATGTGTATCAGCAAAATAAACAATAATAAAAATATATATAACAAGTATAAATGTGTTGAACTGTGATAAAGCAATGTTTAACCCAGAGGAATGTGTTGAAAACGTAAAAATGTCCTGTGGTGGATTAGTGTCAGGCTGGGTGTAGTATTCTGTTTTTGTATTATATTATGTGTCATTTTTGGCTTCTAAAGTAAATAACCCCAGGAATGGATCATGTGGTAAAATATTGTTTGACAGGCATCTTCTGGATGACAAAAGCCATTGCCTATGAGCAATAAAAGTCTCTGCCACACACACACACAAGCCGTGACACACTGAAAGGAAAAGTTGTGTTCTCTGTAGTGCCCTTGGTAGGCAGCCAAACCGAGTAGTAATCAATCTAAGTTATTTACTGCTCAGATATCCAGCTGACCTCATAAATGCTCCATTAATCATTTCTACAGTACAGAAGTTCTAGGCGGATGCTGTATTGTGTTTAATGATGGTAATGATGCTGTAAATGGGTTGATGTTGTGCTCTGAGCTTTAAAGACTGAATGAACTGTGAGTGAAGGCAAGAATCACAATCCTGCTGGATTTTAGTATTTGGTCAAATTTTGTGTGTTTTTCGTGTGGAAACATTATCATGCTTTTGAAAGTCTTTCTCAAAAAATTGAGAAAAAATAAATAGAGCAAGCTTGATCCTGTCAGCTTTTTACTGTCAGACTTTATAGGTCAGTGAATATATGAATGAAAACAAGGGGGTTGGTTCATGGCAGACTAAAAGTGCCAAAAAGTGAAAATAAAATGATTTAATTATCAGTGAATTAATTCAAAACTAACACATAAATAGATATATTTAAAGCTGATTTAATAATATGTTTTTATGTTTTTCAAATGTTATGCAATGATCAAACAGATTTATTTATTTTTTAAATTAACCAATTCTGTTTGCAAAATACTTTTCTTTTCCAATTTGGTGATCCATGTGTGAACAGTTGAACTCGATTAGCAAGTGGATAAAGTGTAAATTCTTCATAAAATGCTGTTGAAATATTTAAAGATTATGCATTTTACATTTAATTTACATTCTAAATATATCTGCTGACAAATTGATTCATTGCGATTAATCACATCTATCAAAAGTTGGTAAGTACGTGCACGCACACACAGCATTGGGAAATTTTAGAAGAATGCATGAAATCGATTAGAAAAGTTACTCAGCCAAACTTTCTGGAACTGTGCAAGACATCTAGCATAGACTCCTTCTCTGACCTTACACAACCTCTCCGTGGCATTAAAAGACAAAGACCTCTTTGACCACGTACAACTAAAAGCTTTTCAGCCACTCTGTCCATTCGCTTAGTATAGCACTCGCTGGTTATGGACTGCTACAATTCCTCAGATCAGTCATTAGGCTAGAAATGGGTCCGAATGGTTGCTATACATCCACCAGGTCAATTAGATAGGTTGTCTGAGGCTGAAACGACTAGAGACCCAAAAGAGAGTTTCCTGTAGATAGTATTCTTGTAATATACCCTAACACAAAAAAAAACATTTAGGAGCAGGTAGGAGGTGCCGCTAATTTATAAAACTGCTGTAAATCAGGACAAGAGTAACCACACACACACACGACAAACATGCGGGAAAACCACTGGGAACATTGTTATCTGACTGAGTGAAGATCGTGTCTGTGTGTCTTCATCAATAACACCAGCACTTATTAACTTCACTGCATCAGGATGTATTCAAATAATCACATGCATTAGCCAGATGAACAAATGAGCTGTTTGAATAGTGATTAAATCCAAATTTGTCATAATTTGATCTCCCTTTTAAATTGGTGACAATGGTTTTGTTTGCATTGACACTGATTGCTATGTTAATGCCAATTGATTGCTTCCACGAGCTGGACCAAGGTAACCTTTTCTTGTCTGATGGATTTGTTAATGCTAGTGACAAGAGAAACTCTGTATTGTGGTTTCATTTGATTTAGGAGTCACACATTATTCCCTCAGTTTTAGAGATTAAAACCTATAGAGCTGCCTCCATAGACAACTGCTGTTGAGGCTGTACAAATTTTAGTCAGCTAAAATACCTCATTTTGGCCTATAATTCTAATGCATCTTTCAAAATTCTCAACCAACCCCAATGTTTTGAACGGTAATGTACCAACATTTTATATGATAAAAGCAAAGGCCTATTCTTTGGCAACAGTGTCCCTAATTTCATTCTCCCAGTGGGAAAAAAGAAAAAATTGCTACTACATATGACTAAATGTTTAGGTTTATTGCCACACACAACCATCTACTAATGGAACAGTGCATGTTTGAGGGAAAATGTGTCATGTTGGTAGTTCACTAATGTCTTCGCAGTTTAACACCCACTGCATGATCCTATTAAAGGTAAAAGGCTCTAGAGAGTTTGACGTTACACCCACAAAGAAAATCACTGGTACTCTAATTCTCATCCATGGAATGACTGTACATTTGTAAATGTAATTCATAATGGTGTCATTTCTCTTGAACAAATTGACAATGAATAAATCTCAACTCAGCAACCTCAATCTGTGTTACTAAACCTCTACAACACTAAACCTCTAACAAAACCCTTGCTGGAACTGACAGTTCACGCAAAAATGAACACTGATTATTTGCTTTACAGCACATCCCATAAAAATACATTAGAGATGTCTATGAACAGGATCATTTTCAGTATGTGCACATGAATTCGAAAAATATATTATTCTGCCATTGTTTTTTCTAAAGGGACTTTCCATTAGTTTCACAGACAAGACCCAAGTCTAGTCCCAGGCTAAAATGTAATTTTAAGTGGTGTTAACTGAAAGCAACTAAACTGATCCTGTTGGGGGGGAAAGCATATGCTGGTTAGGTATGTTTTTGAAGCATGGCAGCTGGTTTAAACTGGTCAAGTGCTGGTCCTAAGAAACTAGCTCCAGCTCAGGACCAGCTAAGGATCAGCATAAGCCTGCTTTATCCAGTTTGTTTAATAAAGCTTTTTTGTTATACTGCTTGAAACTCTTTGCATCCTGATCAATAATGGAAGTGGTCTAATATTAAAACAAAGGTGCTGGTCATATATTTAGAATATCATTAAAAAGTTGATTAATTCCATTCAAAAAGTAAAACTTGTATATTATATTCTTTCATTACACACAGACTGATATATTTCAAATGTTTATTTCTTTTAATTTTGATGATTATAACTGACAACTAAGGAAAATCCCAAATTCATTATCTCAAAATTTGAATATTGTGAAAAGGTTCAATATTGAAGACAGCTGGTGCCACACTCTAATCCGCTAATTATCTCAAAACACCTGCAAAGGCCTTTAAATGATCTCTCAGTCTAGTTCTGTAGGCTACACAATCATGGGGAAGACTGCTGACTTGACAGTTATCCAAAAGACAACCACTGACACCTTACACAAGGAGAGTAAGCCAAAAAGGTGATTGCAAAAGAGGCTAGCTGTTCACAGAGTTCTGAGTCCAATCACATTCATAGAGAGGCGAAGAGAAGGAAAAGATGTGGTAGAAAAAAAAAGTGTACAAGCAATAGGGATAACCGCACCCTGGAGAGAATTGTAAAATAAAACCCATTCAAAATGTGTGGGAGATTCACAAAGAGTGGACTGCAGCTGGAGTTAGTGCTTCAAGAACCACTACCCACTGACGTGTGTAAGACATAGGTTTCAGCTTCTCTTTCCTTGTGTCAAGCCACTCTTGAACAACAGACAGCGTCAGAAGAGTTTTGCCTGGGCTACAGACAAAAAGGACTGCTGAGTGGTCCAAAGTTATCTTCTCTGATAAAAGTAAATTTTGCATTTCTTTTGGAAATCAGGGTCGCAGAGTCTGGAGGAAGAGAGGAGAGGCACACAATCCACGTAGCTTGAGGTCCAGTGTAAAGTTTCCACAGTCAGGGATGGTTTTGGAGTACCACAACTGATAATTTATGCATTTACATTTATGCATTTAGCAGACGCTTTTATCCAAAGCGACTTACAACTCAGGAGTACAGGAAGCGATCCGTCAAGAAGAGGCAAAGAATACGTAAAATGTGCCCTAAATACAAAGATTTGTATACTACTCAGTAGCAAAAACCAGAGAAGGGAAGAAGAAAAGAGAAATAGAGGGGAGGTTTTTTTTTTTAATGTAAGATTAAGTGCTCATGGAAGAGATGAGTCTTTTGAATGAAGCGAGTGATTCTGTTGTGTGTATGGAGGGCGGAAGATCGTTCCACCAACCAGGAACAATAAAAGAAAAAGTCCTGGAGAGGGATTTCATGCCTCTCTGTGATGGTACCACAAGCCTTCACTCATTTGCGGAGTGAAGGCTTCTGGTGGGGGTGTAGACTCATAGAGCGAGTCGAAGTATGCGGGTGCTGAGCTTGTGGAAAATCCATAAGTAAGAGTCAGAGCTTTGAATTTGATCCGGGCAGCGAGTGGGAGCCAATGCAGAGAGATGAATAGAGGTGTGACATGAGCCACTTTGGGCTCATTGAATACAAGGCGTGCCGCAGCGTTCTGGATCATTTGCAGTGGTTTGATTGCACAAGATGGAAATCCAGCCAGAAGCGCATTGCAATAGTCAAGTCTAGAAATGACCAGGGCTTGGACAAGAAGCTGTGTTGCATGCTCCGTAAGAAACGGTCTAATTTTCCTGATGTTGTGCAACGCAAACCTGCATGACCGGGCTGTCTTTGAGATGTGGTCTTTGAAGGACAGCTGGTCATCAAAGATTACTCCAAGATTTCTGACCGACCACGAAGGGGTAATAAAGGAGGAAGTGAATCAACTCCATGCCATGCCACATTGCTGTGTTAATTCAGGCAAAAGCAGCCTCAGCTAAGTATTGAGTGTTGTACAGTCTCATACTTTACTTTTCAGTTGGCCAAGATTTCTAAAAATGCTTTCTTTGTATTGGTCTTAAGTAATATTATAATTTCCTGAGTTACTGAATTTGCGATTTTCCTTAGTTGTCAGTAATAATCATCAAAATTAAAAGAAATAAACATTTGAAAATGTATCAGTCTGTGTGTAATGAATTAATATAATATACAAGTTTCACTTTCTGAATGGAATTAGTGAAATCAATCAAAAAGTTTATTATACTCTAATTATATGACCAGCACCTGTATACTTTCTGTGGAAGTCTCAGGACCAAACTGTTCTTCCCATCATCGCATTAAGTCCAAATGCAATGATATGATGTCCTTCTGTCAATATATACATTTCCAAACCACCACACTTCTGCTTGTGCAGACATCACGTCATCAGTGCATTCTGTAAGGCTATGTTGACAGTCACTGAGCGGCAAAAACAAACAGCAGACAACTTTTACAGTTCCAGAGAATGTTTCTATACATTCACAATGCTAACCCTTTGGTTATCACAATATTGCCACCAAAATTACCTAAATCTATTCACAAATAATGCTAACTTAGTCCCATTTATTGATCCTGAAGCAAATGTGCTACAGGTGAATCATGAAAATTCATGATTCAATCCACAGTAGGACAAACACTTTAACAGAGACTTTATCTTGGAAGTCTACCTTGAAAGTATTGGGCATAATAGTTTCATCATTCCTGTTTTGGGGTGGAAAATGGCAAGATTGCAAACCTATCCATCTCACAGAACTAATAGAGAGAAGAAAGAGTCAGAGACAGAACAGAAGTGTTCTGTTAATTTGTAAATGTGTCATCATGACTTTGTTGTGTGTGTGTGTGTGTGTGTGTGTGTGTGTGTGATCAAATGCACACACTCAAATTATCTCTTTGATCTTTTATTCTCTTTCTTATAAACAATATGATTAATAAGTGAAGTATGACAGTGTATTCACAGAGCTGAAGAAAACTGTGTGGAATTGCTCAAAGCATTGGCATGTTGCTGTTCTTTAAGGTGTAGGTGTGAAAACCTGGAAATGTGCTGAAGACTCCAGAGAGTCGTTGATGCTTCTAATATCAGGATATGGACGTTCAAAGAACAGTGCAATTCATCAAGAGGCGACAAAGATGTTTGTTAGATAAAGAAGCATTCAAGTCCGCTATTTGGGCGCTTAGAGATGGCTCACCCTAAAATGAAAATTACACTATGATTTAGTCATCATTCTTTCAGACAAATACAGTTAGAGCAATAAATATCCTGACTAATCCAAGCTTTATAATGGCAATAAATGGTAGCCCAAAATTTGAAGTCCAAACAACTGCATCCATCAATTATAAAAGTAACCCGCACGGCTCTGGGGTGTCATGCAATTACATAACTGGCATTCAAAAAAACTTTCAAATATCATAAAAGTAGTCCATTTGTCTTGTGCACAATATGCTTTTAAGCCATATCATAACTTTGTATGAGAAACCAACTTTTGGTGCTTTTGAGATCTTTTGACAATTTCTTGTAATTATTCGAGGAAAAACCGAAACATTCTTCAAAATTTCTTGTTTTAGTACAAAAGTCAAACAGGTCTGCAACAAAATCAGGTGATTAAATGATGACCGGTTGTTGTTGGTTTTGGGGTGAAGTGTGAACTATCCCTTCATGAACTACAGGACAAAGGGAAAGGAAAAAAAAAAAAAAGAACGGGAAGTGAAGGGAAAAAACACCCTTCATAACCTTCATTTTTCATCTGAAATCAATAGCTTATAGACAGACAGAACAGCTCAACTGTAGTTCATTTGGGAACTGTACCTGTGGATCCTGCGTCTGATCATCTGTCTATAGACCACAGCTCAATATTGCCACGCTATTTCATAATCCTATAGTGCTGTAATGAGGAGATATCAAATATAGGCCGTGCGATTGTCGGACACTAGCGTGTTTGGAAATTATCAGCCTTGCCTTTTCTCTTCTTTAAGCAGCAGAGATTCCAAATGCATCAACCTTGATCCCTCATTAAGAGAGTGTCTTTATCCTATCCGGAATACAGCAGGAATATAAAGAGACTTCAGACAGCAATGAACACTTAATTCAATGCCAAACCACCTGCTAAACCCTTCATATTGATCTGCGGAGCGTGGAGAGGCTAGATAGATTTATCAAACAGGTTGCCGTAAAGGCGGCGTTGGGTCAGAACTGTTATCGCCGAGATGCCCTGATACAAAGCTGCCTTTCTCCTAAGCCAATCAAAACCTGTAGCTGTATTTATAACCCAGTTGCAACAGATGCTGGGAAGGGAACGGAGAGAGGGGTAGGTGCTGCGGCACGATGCCAACAAGGACATTCGTTTGGGCATCGCCCGGTGAGACAGGCTGAATGACACAAGGCATTTTGACCCGTCTCTAACGAGACACTTCACAGGCCGGCTGAAGTGTCACTCCTGATGAGAGCCGTGTCGGGATGAGGTGGCGACACCCCCAACAGGTGCTGCACATGCTCATTAACAGCTGTTCATATGCTCGATGTGGCACTGATGCCCAGTGACTTTGGGAAAGAGAGAGTTTGGAGAGGAGGATGAGAGCAAGACAGAGATTCTGAGGCCAGGCATCTTTTAAAAGGGTTGTATAACAGAAACGCTTGCTACTTTAAAAATTAGAGATAAACACCCAAGTCCATCCAGAAAATTATGGAAATTAAACAGCCAAAAATGGTAACTATAAAAGTCACAGTAATGATTTTACAGCCATAAGTAGGAATGGAAATAAGAAATTCAGATGATGGCCCTTTTATGACTTTCAGTGCAGCAGAAAATGAATTTCTATCATTTCTATAATTTAATTTTAAGAATGATTGCATTATTGACAGTAACAAATGCAATTTGATAACTGGCCTTTAACTCTTTCCCCTCCAGCATTTAAAAAAAAAAAAAAAAAAAAAAAAAAAGTTGTCAGTCACCGCCAGGGTTTTTGACCATTTTCAAAAAAACTGAATAGCCCATAGAATGTTACGTTTTATGAATATTTGAACATGCAATACATCAAAAGAGCTGGCCCTCTTCTTTTAAACAAACAAAAAAACAACATGCATTCCTTTTTTATCAACACTTGAATATGGGTAAGTTTTAAAAAAAAGCAACATTTTGAACAAAAAGCTTAGAAAATCAAATAAAAAAAAAGACTGTATCCAGATCAGATTCAGAGCGATGATCAAACACAGATCGAGTAGATCAAGTCCATCAACACCCCTAATGCTTGCATAGTCCTGTAGCTAATCCTAGGTCCACATTTCATTCAGTAACATTAGATAGTCTTGATTCATATGATGCTTAATATTTATAATCACAGTACTCATTCAGTAGAGATTCAGTACTCATTCAGGAGATGCGTAATTGCGTCCCCTGGCATCTAACAATGAAAACACGGAAACCCAGAAAATTCTGCGTTTGGCGGGGAAAGAGTAAAAGTGCTCTAATGTAGAATTCCAACACGCTCACGCCAATTTGTAACTATTTTACGTTTTACTGACTTGGTAGCCAGAGGTGTCAAGTAACGAAGTACTTAAGTAGAAATTTGGGGTATCTATACTTTACTGGAGTAGTTATTTTTCTGCCTAATTTTTACTTCTACTCCTTACATTTTCACGCAATTATCTGTACTTTCTACTCCTTACTTTTTAAAAATAGCCTCGTTACTCCTCTTTCATTTCATCTTGTTAAAAAAAAAATGCAGATAAATCGCGTCATCCGGATAGTGTGAATTTGATTGTGGTTGGATGAGAAGTGTAAACATATACCAAACCAACACCCTATTGGTTACTACGCGATCTATCGAGCCTGCACATGACTCAAAGCACAAATCACACACGGTTTTGCCAAATTGGGCGGGTTCCAGCGGACGAGCACGCACTTTCAGTCAGTCAGCGATCAGCAGCAGACGCGCTCATTCATGACAGACAGGTTTTTAGCGCGATAACTCGTTGTAGATGTATTCAAGTGATCGCTATGCTAAAGTGGCATACATACAGTATATACACAAGCCGTTTCTACAGTAAGGAGTGGGAGAGTGAACCAACTCTCAAACGTGGATTACACCTGTGACTCGAAGACTCTTAATATAATCATGATTCCTGTCCATCATAATATACACACTCAGGACATCTGCAACTAGCAACCCCAACAGCTGCTGAAAGAGGTTTGAATCAATGATGAATCAGTTTTGACTGGGCTAAGTGCATGTTCTATGAACTTCAAAAGGGTACTGTAGTTTTGTCAGAGCAAAGCTAAAGCGCATTGTTGTTATTTTTTTGTCGGCGGATTATTGTACAGTAGGCCTATCAATGAATTACGCTTTTTGGCAGTGGCATGGGCGTAGATTACTCGGGGGAAGGGGGGGGGGGACGTGTCCCCCTCACTTTTAATAAAATGTATTTTCGTCCCTCGCACTTTTACTGGGTCTCACCGATTCTAGTCGACCCGCTCCGAGCGGGATTCGAACCAACGTTACCCTGCGCGGCGACGGCCAAATTAACAGGGACGCTCAAAACAGCCTTCTCTAATCTCGGTTGATAGAGCACTTTTTGAGGTCACGGGCAAGTGTATTTACATAGAAACCAATGTGAATACATTAAGATTTAAAATCAGAGACAAAAATTAATCTATGCATGACCTGCTGTCATTTTATTCACATCTAAATATGAGGAGATCGCTCTCACAGAAAGTCCAAATTCCAAAAGTGGATTCGTAGAAATAATACCCTGTCAAGCTGGAGCTGCAGCTGAAGGAAAACAATCGTTATGAGTAATGAAACGTGACGAAGATAATCAGACGAGTGCGACAATATATGCTTTATGTGTGTTTTTCAAGCTATCTCAATGTAGCCTATTTATTGACAATAAAGTAGCCTATCATATGAATAATGCAGCTTTTTTAATGTTTAGTATCTTCTGCTCACCAAGGCTGCATTTATTTAATCAAAATAGTTATAAACAGTAATATTGTGAAATATTGCTACAAATTAAAACAGCTTTTTTCCTATGTGATCAAAGCTGAATTTATCATTACTCCAGTCTTCAGTGTCACATGATCCTTCACTAATCACTCTCATATGAGGATTTTATAATCAAGAAACATTTATGATTATTATCTGTGTTGAAAACAGTTGTGCTGCTTTAAAATGTTGTGTAAACCATGATACATTTTATTTTTCAGGATTCTTTGATGAATAGAAAGTTCAATGGACAGCATTTATTTGCATTTATTAAATAAATTATTATCTTTTGTAATATTAACAATATCACTTTTGATCAATTAAATGCATTTCTGATCAATAAAAGTATTAATTTCTCTCTTTTTTGATTTTACCACATGTTTAGATGGTTTCCACAAAATTTAAGCATTACCATGAGCAGCACAACTGATAATAATCATAAATGTGTGTTGATCATTCCTTTGAGCCCTGCACAGACCCTGCACAATCCTATGACACACTCCTGGAGTCATTCAAATAGTTCAGCTTTGTTTGTAATGTCCAAGTAGTTCTAATTCGTTTAGTTTCTTTATTAAAGTTAATTTAGAAAAATGTTTGGATAATTTTTTTTTGTAATTTTTTTTTAAAGTGACAACCAAGCAGTCAGCGGCTGACAGTGGGTATGAGTTTAGGGGTGTAAAAAAAGTCAGGGCCCGTAGTGCGCTAAAGCGTCGTTAATCTGGCAACACTGATCACACATGTAGCCTACATTTACATTCCGATAAAGGTTATTGATAACATTACTTATAGGCAACTAGTCATATTCCGCTTCAGGAAACACATGTTAATTCTCAGCAGTACACATAATTGTATATTTCCATTGTACTAAAATGCATTCATTTTTAATGGGTATATATGCAGCTGAAGCAGGTAGCCAGTGCCTCCCAAATTTTTCAACATTAACATTTTAATATAACATTTTAGTCATTATGGCCTTTAGAAAAATGTTTTTTGAGGAGGTGGGGTAGTGCGCTATATGCCCCTGTGGTGTGGCCTAAGCTTTTGTCTTTAATGGCATTTTTTTCCTTACATTACTTTTACTTTTATACTTTAAGTAGTTTTGAAAACCAGTACTTTTACACTTTTACTTAAGTAAAAAGCTTGAGTTGATACTTCAACTTCTACAGAAGTATTTTTAAACCCTAGTATCTATACTTCCACTTGAGTAATGAATGCGAGTACTTTTGACACCTCTGTTGGTAGCTGATTTTTACGATCTCATGAGTTTAGCGGTGGTCTATTAAAATATGTACTTTTTCCCGTGAGATTGGTTTGGGAATTCAGAAACCCTTGTTTTAGCAACACCGGTACCCGTAAAGTGAATTGCAGCAGGCAACTTATTACTCATGCACACATAACATACAAAAGACTGAATACAATAGATTCAGTGCCCCAATATACTTGCGCCACAATTCTTTTTTGTTCTTTGCTTAGAAGTAAAAAGTTGCAAATACTTTTTTCAGCAAAATACTGCCAACAATGTTTTAATGAATATGTAAATGTACTGCATGCCTTTCTCTCAAAAAAACAAAAAAGGGGGGGGGGGACCACAGCAGTGAGAAAGTAGTAGATAAGAAAGCATGATCGTAGCAATGTCGATATGTTTGCACCAGCTCTCTGACAGACCTCATATCGTCAACAGATGAGGTAATTCAAATTTATGTGTTATGATAGTTTGATTGTAAAGTATTAATGAAACTTTAGACTATACAGGTCTGGATATGGGAGACTAGTTTGAATGAACCCCTTTTCTTTTTCTTCACAATGACATTAAAGTACAGAATAGCTCTTACATAAACATTTGTTTCATTTTTAAATGCCTGGGGAATTTTAGGCAGCATGTAAATATCACATTTTGATTTTCCCCGAAAAAACATCGACATGGCTTGCAGACAACCTAGGAAGTCAGGGAAAGTCTCAGATTTTAGGTTTTTACAAGCCGTTCACACATTGACCAAAAAAAAAAAAAAAAAAAAGTGATTAATACATGAAAACTCTTACCTAAAGCCCCTTTCAAGGGTGAGTTCATCCAAAAATGAAAGTTATGCCATCATTTAAAGAGTTCAGATGCAAAAGCCTCTAAAAGCCACTTCAGTCAAAAATTAGATAATACGGAGTGAATACTCTCTGCATATAGCATACGTTCATAAAATACTTTTACTTCATACCCACTAAAACCCAGCCTCAGCCCATTCAAAAGTACCAGTACTTAGGTAGAAACCACGGAAGCATGACAAAAATGCTTATTTTAAAGAAAAACATCATTTTTGAGACTTTTGGATTTGTTTATCCTCTTTCCTGCACACCTATTTATTACCAACAGGTGTGCATCTGAAGTATTTATTTACTCACCCTCATGTCGGTCTAAACCTGTCGTTTTGGAAAACAAAAACATATTTTGCCGCTGGGAGAAATCTGAAACATGGAGTGGACCACAGTGTGCTGCGGAGCTAACAGAGACTTCCACCATCAGCTGTTTTCTGTCCACCATCAGCTCTGTTTCTGTTCACCATCAGCTCTGTTTCTGTTCACCATCAGCTCTGTTTCTGTTCACCATCAGCTCTGTTTCTGTTCACCATCAGCTCTGTTTCTGTTCACCATCAGCTCTGTTTCTGTTCACCATCAGCTCTGTTTCTGTTCACCATCAGCTCTGTTTCTGTTCACCATCAGCTCTGTTTCTGTTCACCATCAGCTCTGTTTCTGTTCTGTTTTCTGTGTTGGTTGATTGTTTGTAGTATTCTATATTTTTACTTGTTATTCATTTTTTGTTGTTACCCCCCCCCCCCCCCCCCCCCTTAGTTGCACTTTGAGATTCTTCGGAATGAAAAGTGCATTATAAATAAAATCTATTATTATTATTATTATTATATTTTGAAAATTGAATTTTCACTAAATAGATCCCCCCAAAAAATATATTTTGGTGTTCATTGACAATTACCATTACACAGTAATATAGGTGCGCATGAAAGAGGATAAACAAATCCAAAAATGAAAGGAAATCCTGTACACTATCCGACACTAGTAGAAAATATTAAAAAAAACAAGATCACAAGGTCACAAGATCCCTCAGTTTCACATAAAAGGCTTAAACTAGTCCCAGACTAAAATGCCTGTTTGAGCCGTTTTAACTGAAAGCAACTTGCACTGATATATCTTAAAATAATAATAATAATAATAATAATAAATTTTATTTATAATGCACTTTTCATTCCGAAGAATCTCAAAGTGCAACAAGGGGGGGGGGGGGGGGGGGGGGGAATAACAACAAAAAATGAATAACAAGTAAAAATATAGAATACTACAAACAATCAACCAACACAGAAAACAGAACAGAAACAGAGCTGATGGTGAACAGAAAACAGCTGATGGTGGAAGTCTCTGTTAGCTCCGCAGCACACTGTGGTCCACTCCATGTTTCAGATTTCTCCCAGCGGCAGTGTCCCGATGACATCGCCGAGGCACGACAGCTGAAGACCAGATGATGGGTCTTCTTCATGATGATTCAAACGATGGGGATCGCTGCAGCACCATGCAGGAGGCAGAACATTCCTCCGGGCACTTCTGTGGACACACCGGGGCCGGCGCAGATGTCACTCCACGGTCGCAATGCAGGACGGAACAGCGGCGCAGCCGAGAAGCAGAACATCCCAACATGCCGGACGCCGACGACGAGAGCCCGGATGACGCTAGCCCGGTGCAAACTTCAGCCACCATGCAGCTTAAGCCCAAGGGAGACCACCAGTGAGCAGTCGCGGCGAGAAACATCAAATGTCCTCCAAACCAGAAACCAACCGCAGCAATTCAAACGTAAACATTAGAGAAGCGGTGGAAAACGGCGAAACAACGAAAAACAACCTCTCAGTGGCTGCCAGCAATCAGCAACAGTCCCAATTGTAGCTCTGACTGTTAGACTAGTCACAAACATAAGGAAATAAAATGTAAATCTAATAGTACATTAACATGATTTGTTGTGGGTGGAGAAGCGGCGAACAGACAACGCCAGCGTCCTCTCCCCCACGTTGCCTTAAAATATGTCAGTGGCATTTTTTTTTAGTAATTAGTAATGTTTTAAGGCATTTTTATAAAAGCTAATTAAATGTTGCATTTGAAACGGTTTCAATCTAAGCCCTGTGAGTCCAGGCCTATAGCGTTTTGATTTACTATAAAAAGAACCGTTCAATCGAGGTGTCATGAACTGGCTTTTTTATATACTATACACTTTTGTCTGAGGTCAACTAATGACATTTGTGTGGTTTTTACATTCAAAAACATCATCATTAATAATAGACCCGAACGATGGGTTTCGATGGGCGTGACACACTAAAGACTAAGAAGTAAATACCCACAGCTAGGATTGGATACGATTTGCATATTTAATGAGCTTCAGCTCCCACCAGTTCAGTTCACATGAGGGAGGGTTTTTTTTGTAAGCGGCCACAGGAATGATTCTCTCGATCACAGGGCTCATAAACGTCTTTATCAAACAAACACAATGATTTATTTCTCATCCCTTCAAATGTAAAGTCAAGAGATAGTGAACAGTGCAGATCAAGAAATTAATATTATTTCACTATTTGAGATTCACTGGCCGTTTTGGTAACCCATCTGGAAAACACACAGCCCCAGGACGTTGGGCTTTGCGAGCCCTGGCCCATACATGTCTGAGTCCAGCGTGCTAAAGGTATATTCTGTTAGACACGCACAAATAAGCAAAACGATCCAACAATGCAATACTATCACCTAGAAAAACATGCATTACTCACATAAGTGTGTTGCACCATTCATATAGGATCCAATATAGAAGGCACAGCATTTTGTTTTAATTTCAATATGTCTGCAAATCCAGCACCTGAGACTTGTTTACAAAAGATTCCGCATTGAAATGAAGCAAACACATGTACATGTCTTCCCCATGTGAGCTGGAACTTCATTAAATTACATAAATGAAGTATCACACATTCCTAATATTAGGATCTGCATGAAGCTTATGCAGCGACTGTGTTTATATTTGAAATATTATGCTATCTTTTTCGGCATGTTTATTGCTGTTGGCTAGCGTGATCCGATGAGTCGGTGGGCGGGGCTACTGAATTACACATTATTATTCTGTAGAGGCGTGCACACGATCATTTTCTGGGCCTGCTGTCTATCAAAGCTTTTCTTTGACTAACAAGGAAGTCCAGCTCTGAAACGTACAGGATATTCTTATATTGTCATAACCCTTTATATCAAAAGCTCAAGGGAAAGTTGATTTCTCAATTCACCACCCCTTTAAGAATCAGAGAGTAGAAAAATGGTCATTCAAAACAAACAAAAATAAATTATTTTTGTGCAAGAAATTTTAAGTGATATTCAGAATACTCTAAAAAAAATATCCTCTGAAAAAATGTATCCTCTAAAAATGTATCCTCTGCATTTAACCCATCCGAGTTATTGCACACACTTTAGGAGCAGTAAGTAGTGAACACGCACACCCGAATCAGTAAGCAGCCATTCACTGTGGCGCCCGGGGCTCAATAGGGCACCTCAGTCATTTCCTCTCTGTAGTGAGAATCGAACCCACAACCTTTGGGTTACAAGTCTGACTCTCTAACCAATAGGTCAAAAAAAAAAAAAAACATTTTTTTTTACTAACATTATAAGTTGACTTCAGTGGGGGAATGTTTTCTAAAAGTGCAGAATATGAATATGCCAAAATATAGGGACAGAGAGACCTGGACTATATAATCCAAAGAAGAGTAGAAATAATGATACCAGCAAGAATCAAAGCCCAGATCTAGATGGAAATGATAAAGACAGCGAGAAGAGAGAACAATAAGAGCTGCAATTTAAAAAAATTGTCACTACAGCAACTGCACCTGTCATTGGCTTTAAAGCCAGAGCGGTCTCTATGTCTCACGCTAAAGCAATTCACCATCTGGATCACGCCACGCACCGCCAATGCATTCTCAGCCTCTTTTGAAGACCACAACCATGACTTAAATATGTAGTATCAGTCTCATTCTAAAAGTTTCTTATCACACCAGTCATGCCAAAAGGAATCACTTCTTTAAAAGTTCAGAATTTAATTATATTTAAAGCACAAGTCATAGCCATACTGCAGTGGGGACTCCGGGAAATGTGATCTGAATAGCAATATTTCTGATGTCAACCCTGCAAAATCCACCCAGCAAATCACTTTGACAACCTGCACTGCTGTAGCACCAAGACAATTTAGCCACTGTCACGTTTAATGTGGTCCAGGGCTTCCGACAACACCATTTGGGACAGTCAGAACTAGGGGATGGTCGACATGACCAAAAATCTTATATAGTGGTATGAGTCATTTTATTTCAGGATAATATATATATATATATATATATATATATATATATATATATATATATATATATATATATATATTTTTTTTTTTTTTTATTATTATTATTATTATTTTTTTTTACAAACATTATTTAAAGCACAAAAAACAAAAACAAAAAAACATATGTTTTTTTAGATCAAAATGTTCACTTGAAATTTGATGAACGGTTATTGAAAGGTTAACACAACATTACTTCGCTCCCTTACTTCGCCGGAAATAAGAAGCTAAAGGTGGGCTATAAACTAGAACTACACCACAGTCCCACAAGTTCAGCGTCACCATCACTAGCTTCCGACAAATCTTTCATTTTTAACTCTTTCAGAACTCTTTTTTTTCAACACACATAATAGCTTTAAAAAAAAAAAAAAACACACGAGTGGGGTAATACTGATGTATTTTATGTTGTAATCGTGAAAGTGTCTTAAGCTTGTGTTTACCACATAATTATTCTTTTTTTTTATATATATATATTGATTGGGGATGATTGAAATGGAAGTGCTAAAATGCTAACTCGCTTCCGTGTTTTGGCCCACAAAGTGATGACATACCTGCACTACTCTTATTTAACCTTTATTTAACCAGGCAAGTTACTTAAGAACAAGTTCTCATTTTCAACAACAGCCTGGCAGGAGAATTAGATCTCCTGAAAGCAGCGGGATCTCATGAAAAATGCGTATAAATAGTACGAGTGTGAAAAAACAAATTTTGGCGTGCATATGATACGCTGTTTTTCGCGTGCATATGATACGCACTTTATGGCGTGTATAAGACACGCTCTCTTGGGTAGGTTTAGGGTGGTGGGGTGGGGGGTTCGTATGTATAATACGCTATAAAGTGCGTATTATATGCATGCGAAAAACAGCGTATCATATGTACGCCAAAATTTGTTTTGGCGTATACATTCCACGACATTGCACACTCGTACTATTTATACGCATTTATGTGTGATCAGGGGCCTGTACCATGATGGCAGTTTAACAAACTCAGGGTTACAGGATTAGTTTTGAGTTGACAAAACCAAACCATTGTATTAAAGCTTTGTTGGTCCCATGATGCTGATCATCAGCTTGCTCTGTCAACTCAGGCTTTGATCCTGAGTTCAGGAGTTTAGCTGTGACATCAGTAGTGAACAGCCAATCACACGCTGTGGAACTGAGATTCACTTCTCGCGAGACAAGCAGTGAGATTAATTTCTCTCTTCTGCAGAATATTATATGTTTGAAAAATATTAAGAATAAAAAAAATGCACAGCAAGAAGAAAAGCTGTCTATGAAAGAGGACAATTTAAAGAAAAAATAGTATACGTCAATGCAAGTAAAAGTTATAAAATTAGTTTTGCTTGATATAGAGAAAATTGAACATGTAAGCTCAGTAAGCTTCTTTAAAAAAAAAAAAAAAAGTTTTATTTATTGGTTTTAAAGCTTATTTATATGACTTTATATAGGCTATTTATATTATTTTTAACAAAGTGCCCATTGATGATTGATTAACTAAAATGATAAATGTGTAATTGATTAAGGGTATATTACATAAATTATATCTAAATCATTCATAATTATTTATTTTTTTATAAATAAGCATTGTTAAAAAAGCCAGACGCTTTAGTCTTTTGCTATGTAGTGACCTTTAAACATTTGCTATGTAGTGACCTTTAATTTGGAGCAGAAACAGGGGGAGTGACTTTATTGCATCAGAGGTATGTCACTTTACTCACAGCTGATTGGCCCAATTTCAGTTTGAGATATCTTATCCAGAACATAACCTGCCCTGGAGCAGGTTAGCTGTGGAACCTAAGTTACCATGGCGAGGAACACAGCTAAAAGCCAAACCACTTTAATGGTACCTAAAACCCAGGATTGACACAAACTAAGCTTAAACAAATCAGGCTAGCCAACTAAACCAGCTTCATGGTACAGGCCCCAGGTTGCCTGAAAGACATACAAACATATTTTACAGTACATATATATAAAACATTCATGTTAAACATTTACATTCTGTAATAAAAACACTCCTTAATGTTTTTTTTAATGCAGAGATTGAAATATATGATTTCAATTTCAGTGACTTTTATGCCAAATTCCAGTCATTAGGAGCAGCAAAACAAAAAGCTAAACGACCATAAGCAGTTTTCTTACTCTATAAAGACAATTGCCCACAATCTCTTCCGGTTGACACATTTTACCAGTTAATAATATCGACTGGTATATCGCACACCCCTAGTCAGAACTAAGTAGTTCTGGAGAGGCGGCAAAAATCACTTCAGACCTCAGTGACGAAGCTTAGGATTTACTGAAGAAATGCTGCACCCATGGCATCTCTCCAGGGCTTTGGGCAAAATTTGCAAAACACGAGAGAGACCTCCATTAACCTTCAGAATGTCCTGTAAAATATTAAAGTCTCTGAGGAAATCAGTTCTCCTTATAGTTCTCACTCATTTCATTTCTTTCCAGACATCTGAGGGAAATCCACCTGTTATCAATTATTCATCATTCTCCATTATTTTCTTTTTTTACTACTAAATGTTAAATAGACAAGTGTGAAGCACTTTATATTGGTTCCATCTTAGGCCTATTAAATCTTGTTTAAATTGACTGCATTTGATATTAGTACATTATATATAGAAATATATTTATATTGTTTATAAAACTATATACTACGAGTCTGTAGCCCTTTTCAAAAAGCATCTTAAAACTGCACCTGGCCAATAAAGACTAGCACTTAACCATTCAATTAAATTTTCTGTTTTTTTGTTTGGAAAAAAAAGTTTGTGTATGGTGCTCAATTAACTGAGACTACAGCACTTGCAGGTTGTTGCCCTTGTTTGTTTCGTTGCTTATATTGCTAAAGCGTCTGCTGGATGAGTAAATGTAAATATACACATTATTGATTAAATGTGACAGTAAAGACTTTTATAATGTTACAAACAATTTGCTGCCATTACAATAAATGTTAAAATATGTAATATTTTATGTAATAATATTTCTGTAATACCATATTTATTTAAATAAATATAAAGGGTTAGTTCAACCAAAAATGAACACTCTCATGCCATTCCAAACCCGTAAGATTTCATTCATCTTTGTAACAACTTAAATAGGAAATTTAAGAGAATCCGAGATTCCAAAAAAGTTGGGACACTATACAGATTGTGCATAAAAAAAGGAATGCAATTTACAAACATTGGCTCATTTTGGATTTCATGAGAGCTACACATTCCAAAAAAGTTGGGACAGGTAGCAATAAGATGCCGGAAAAGTTAAATGTACATAAGGAACAGCTGGAGGACCAATTTGCAACTTAATAGGTCAACTGGGAACATGATGGGGTATAAAAAGAGCCTCTAAGAGTGGCAGTGTCTCTCAGAAGTCAAGATGGGCAGAGGATCACCAATTCCCCCAATGCTGCGGCGAAAAATAGTGGAGTAATATCAGAAAGGAGTTTCTCAGAGAAAAATTGCAAAGAGTTTGAAGTTATAATTTAGAGTGCAAAATATCATCCAACGTTTCAGAGAATCTGGAACAATCTCTGTGCGAAAAGGTCAAGGCCGGAAAACCATACTGGATGAAAACATTGTCGGTGAACACAATGCACTGCATTTACTACGTCAATAGCGTAGGAGACTGAACACACATAAGAAGAAATTGTTGAATAAAGTCACAATCCTTCGTTGGGGTGGGGGTGGGGAGGGTGGGGAGGGTGGTTGTGTACAAAGAATTCTCATCCCTTCATAACAAAGTTTGAACAACTGAAGTCACATGGACTATTTTAAAGTTGTGGGTGGTTCAGAAACCTCTCAGATTTCTTAAATCTCTTAATTTGTGTTAGAAAAAGATCCCTGGAACGATGTGAGGTTGATTAATTAAAGAAAGTGTATGTACAATTGTGGCCAAAACTTATACTGCAATCACTTTCAAATGACTGTAGAACGGTGTTTGCCTCTCCCCCTCCCCCTGACTCGAGGTTGACAGATCAGCTACAGGATCAGCAGGAATGTTTGTAGCTGCAGCTGTGGCAGATCTGGCAACTCAGATGCCGAAACAATACTGACTTTGTGATTGGTAGATCGGTGGAGGGCGGAGCTTCAGGCCAAAACACAACATGTCAACATCAACATCAGTTGAGGGCTGCAACAACAACTTTTAAATGACAATATCCTGACCTGGACTACTGCTGTCAGTAATATAATTATTTTAAATTAACATGATTTCTTAATGTCTAGTGACATATCAGGGCCATTTTATGATTTATTGAAATACATTTCCTTACATACAGTTACTTTATTGACAGAATTTTAATTTTTGGGCCAACTCATTTTTGGGTCTTGGTGAGAATAAGAGACTTCATCAAAAGCATATAAAGCCTATATATTTTTTAAAAGATTCCAAACTTTTGAACAAGGGAAATTAAAGTTTAATCTGTTAAATCGCATAAGGCTTTGAGCATGCAAAATTACTTTGGACTGCAACACTTCAAAGCATTACAGACTTCCGGTCCCCCGCACCAACACGCATTTAAAATGAAAATGGATGCGAATGAATGTGAAGTGTTTGTGACCACGGTTTAAGACTTGGCCTCAGGAGGACACCCGAAACCTGCCGCGCATCAATCCCTCCAATCACATTCTGCCTTTCGCGGGTTGCATTTGGTTTCTAGAACGCATTCCAATTAACATCCATATTAAAAACGTGATATCCCAAACTAACAGTGTTCATTTGCATATAACATTCATGAACGCAAGTAGTTCAGCAAATCCGTATCAGGGAGGCCCACCAGTTACGTGACACGCCAGCAGATCTTGTTCTCTAATTAAGATTCTGTGAGTGTTCCTTTAGCGGTGCTGCTGCAGATTTCATCTTTACCTAATGTTTAATTGCCATAAACTTCACCTAATGTTTGTTTAGTTGTCACGCCACAGGATCCCATTCATTTTCATTTGCCGCCCACAAATATTTTGACAACAGGAATGCAGGGTTTATTTATTTAGGCTATTTGGGCCTAACTAGCGATCCATTTGCAAACATAAGTAGCCTGCCATGCACGTACATTTTTAGTAGGATACAATGAATATTTAATCACTTATAGGCTAATACCTGTGATTTCAAGGTTTAAGAGCCCTTTGAATGGCAAATGTCATTTAATCTGTAAATGAAACAAATTCTCATTTGGGTTTCTGTTCTACACAATATTCCTGTCAGTCAACGACTTGAAAAAAAAAAAAAAAATCAACGCTCAAAGATGTTTATTCACATTGAGGCTGTTTAAGCCAAACCGTTAGCCTATCTATTGGTGCGTTTTGTATTCATTCGCACACAGCATAAATGTATTTGTGTCTCTGTGTGCAGTTTACAAGAAGCTCCCCTGGTTGTAATTTGAGCGGGATTTCTGCGGGTGTGTTTGTTTGTTTGTTAGCTCTCCTGTCAGGCATCTCTCTCAGGGGCTGAGTGGAAAATCCCTGCAACAGAGCTGCCGTTCCATTAACATTCTCCACCACAAGCAGCGTAAGCCTTCAGACGCTGCCGCAGCAGAAGAACTTCTTTATCACTCTCGCTGTTTTTCCCCCTTTCCCTCCCCAAGTCTTTCTCTATCGCATTGTCCACATTCGTATGTGTTTTTCCTCTCACTCCATGACCCTCTCCTCCCATCTCGCTTACTCAAGCTTTGTTCATTGTCCTGTAGCTTTTCCCCGTTTGACCGTTCTGCCAGGGGCAAGATTAATTCACCTCAATCTGACATCAAGAAATGAGGTGTGATCCCTGCAGTGCTACACGTATGCACTAATAAAGTGGCTTAAAAGGTCATATCGTAATTTTTTTTTTCCTTTTTAAAGGGATAGATCACCTAAAATAGAATAATTTATCCTCATGTTGTTCCAAAACCACCATATGACTTTATTTTTCTTTCTTTTTTTTGCCATACAAATAGTGAATTTATGAAGCATGTATAAATCAAGCCTGCAGTCTCCCTCTAATTTACTGAAGCTTTCGCGCCTCGATCGCCCCCCGGTGACCGGTCCCAGTATAGCTGCCCCTCTGTGTATTCTAATGGACGTGAGACAAACTAAACAATAAAATTACACTTCAAATATTTTTTCCCCAAAGTTAGTTTATGTCACTGAAGGCAGTTATCATCACGATGATTTAATTTCAAGTGTTCGTTTTTAAAATAAGTTTAGTTTTAGTTAGTTATCTGACGCTTTAAAAACGGGGGTGTGACGTCATGATTGACAGCTGAGATCGACGCCTTCTCTGAGTGAAGTTGTCACTGAGGCACTAACGGACTTTTTTCTGAATTTTTGGGAGCAGATTGGTGCTTTAGCTTTAATTTCTACATTTCCATAACTGTTTATTTCACACTAACATAATTAATTGTTCTGCATTTGCAAGAGTGTGGGCGGGCTTTTGATATCGCAGCTGTACTTCCTGCTCTACTTCCTGCGCTCTACTGCGCAACTCCGGTCCCGAAATTGCTACTGCGCAGACTCTGTCCCAAGATGTCAGCGCCGTGCACCCCCGCCTGAAAGCTTCAAATATGGCAAGCGGAAACGGATGATGTCGAGTCGTCCATATTTTTTTACGGTCTATGGTATAGATCAAAAGGCACTGTAACTCTACACCCTAGCCCCGCCTCCACTCACTCACATTGATCCACTTATTCAAATTTTTACTCAAGCTACTGTAGTAAACACTACACTAAATTTTATAATTTTATAAACTTAATATCCAAATCAATTTAATTATCAAACTAAATTAACTATAGCAAATAAATTACTGATCTGCCCACATTGTCGCTATATGAGCTGAATGGCATCGCCGTTTCTCCAGAGCGGCTGTACAGCCGAATCAGAATCTGTTGCATTATTTTCCCGTTTAACACTTTGAAGCTGCTTTGAAACAATCGGCACTGTAAAAAGCGCTATATAAATAGAGTTGGCTTGACTTAAAGATATCACTCTTTACAAAAACAAACCATTTTCCCATTCGCCATCTTATGCCTTCTAGAAACGCTTTGAACATCATAGAACGTCAGTGGTGAAAGGCATACAGTTCATCATAACATCATATTCATAATTCATTTGCTATATTGATAAAGTATCCGATTTTTTATATCAACAGAAAAATATACCAGCTAACGTGGCTTCTCTTCAGACTCTTCTGCTTCGCAGCATAGTAATGATGATATGCTAAAGCCTGCTCAGACATTGACATGATTGGATACAAGGTTGTTTGTTATGTAAGAAACAAGTTTTTGGTTCACTGCAGTTTTAAGAAGAAAATACTCTGCAATGGTGTTGACTTATGAATTTGCACATGGTTTGCCTGAAAGCATATTAAAAACACCACATACACACGGACATTAAAAACTAGATTTTCACCACAGGGGTTTAACATTATTTCCAGCTGAATATGTTTCACTAGACAATATCACATTATGTTTTCAAAATGCTAGTTGATTTTTACAGTCAACTGAACTGAAGTAAAAATGTGCAAAAATAATATTCCAATACCTAGTCTTACACATAATATCCATCAATGATAAAAACTCACGCAAACTCTTAAAACAACTGCATCCTAAAGGAGTCTGCTTTGATCATTCCTCTATTGGGAAATACACTTCGGCCTGCCACAGCCTAAGCTCAAGCGAAGCAAAGCCAAAGCAAACTATTTACCACAGGATACTATCTAATAATTTCCTGTGATGGGAATTTTGATATTTGTGGCTCTAGAGGATGTGCTCTAAACATCTGAGGAATCCGTAACAGACTCTGTAGTGCACTGAAGCGTCATAAACTCGTTGGGTGCGATTATAAACTACAGGCAAAAGCATGCTAAACTATATATTACACACATACATACACACATAGTTGATATGATAATATACACTTACCCGCCACTTTATCAGGTACACTTTGCTAGTACCGGGTTGAACCCCTCTTTTGTCTCCAGAAATGCCTCAATTCTTCATGGCATAGATTCAGCAAAGTGTTGGAAACCTTCCTCTGAGATGTTGGTTCATATAGACATGATAGCATTACACAGTTGCTGCAGATTTGTCGGCTGCACATCCATGATGCGAATCTCCCGGTCCCCCACATCCCAAAGGATTGAGATCTGGTGACTGTGGAGGCCATCGAAGAAACTGGTTTGAGATGATTCGAGCTTTGGGACATGGCGTGTTTTCTGGCTGGAAGAAGCCATCAGAAGATGGGTACACTGTGGTCATAAAGGGAAGGACATGGTCAGCAACAATACAAGGCTGTGGTGTTTTTAACAGTGCTTCATTGGTTCTAATGGGGCCCGCAGCGTGATAAGAAAATATCCCCCACCACACCATTACAGTACCAGCCCCTCCTTGAAACATTGATGCAAGGCATGGATCCATGCTTTCATGTTGTTTACACCATATTCTGACCCTACCTTTTGAATGTTGCAGCGATAAACGAGACTGTTGCCTTTATGTCAGCTCAACCCCATCTAGCCATTCTCCTCTGACCTCTGGCATCAACAAGGCATTTTCACTCACTGGATATTTTTCTCTTTTTCAGACCATTTTATGTAAACCCTAGAGATGGCAGTGCATGAAAATCCTAGTAGTTTCTAGCAGAAAATCGGCGGTTTCTGAAATACCAAAGACCAATCACTTGAAGTTGCTGCCATGTGATTGGCTGATTAGACATTTGCATTAATGAGCAGTTAAACAGATGTACCTAATATTACCAAGTGACTTAAAATAATGCACTTAAAAAGCCCTAAAAATCTTCACCACTCACATAATGGTAATTAATATGATTTATTATTTGTTTGTAGTCATACTGTGCAATAAAATCGTACTCAAATGCTTCTTCACAGACTATAGACAAGAAAGAATACATCATTGCTATGCACAAAAATGTACATTTGCCGAGATAACAATAATTTATTTTTCATAAGTTAGTGTAACTTTTTTTAAATTGTAATGAGTCATAAGCATGTTCTACAATAATCACATATCTAATAAAAAAAGTGATAATCAATCGAAATCCCACCCAGTACAACTTAGCTAGCACAACCCCCTGGCAACCACCCACATTCTAGCATTGTGGCTGTGAATTTTGCACCTCTCGCAGTTAATTAGTCTAATTAATGTGAGACATTACAGGCAAAAACACTGTTTTTCTTGCATCTGTCAGTGTTGAGATTTTCAGCATTTCAGTGTGTTTTTCAGGCTTGTGGAAAGAAACCATCCAAAATAGACTTTTACGGCACTTTCTCTTTTTGCGTCAGTGGATTTAAATTACAGTAGGCTACGTATATTAAAAGGCTGTTTTCTTAAAAAAAAAAAAAAAAAAAAAATTATCCTGCACTGAGCCAGAAAAAAAAACATTTAGGCTCCATTTCTATATTTCTGAAGGTTTTTGTTGTTTTTTTATTTTGCTTGTCTACATTATCAAACAGCTAATAATGTGTTGCTATAATGTTACACAAACCCATTCGCCATCTTAGTCTGCCTTCTAAAAATCAACATCCTTAGAAACGCTTTGAACATCATAGATCATATGGAGAAGAAAGGCATATGGTTCATCATTACATCATCATACTGTACATAATTCACCCCATATATTGCTAAACATACATGATTTTTCGTATCAACAGAAAAATATACCAGGATAACCTGGCTTCTCTTGAGACTACTGCTTCACAGAATAATGAAATGCTAAAGCCTGCCTGCACATTGATGAGATTGGAATAGATACAAGAAACACCAGTGATTTCCATAGACAGTAAAAGAAAGGTGATTTCAAACCATTCACTTTAATTATACATATATTTGTTCTCACCTTCCACTAAAACTTTTAAAATAAGTTATAAAATATATTATAGCATTATTATTTTTAAACAATGTTTACTTCTTTATTTGTGACGCAAAGCATTGACAATAGTGACAATAGTAGTAAAATAGTATTTTAAGCAACTTCTTCGAATAATGAATTCTGCTTCGGAAAATGTTTTACTGACAATGAAAAACATGTAAATGAGAAGAATAATTTTAAAGCTGCTGTCCATAACTTTTTTTTCAAGATTTACAAAAAAATGATATAATGAGAATGTACAACATTGTGTTTTTGTCTTACCCGGGCCTGAATCATTATGGAAGACTTATAATAAGTGTTTATATTGGGACTAGGCCAGTCTGGTAGGAACCGTTGCGGAAGAGCACAGTCCCTGTGTGCCACGCCCAAGTCTGTAGCACTCCTCTCAGAAACTGAAGCCTCCGCGCCTTGATCGCCCCCAGGTGGTTGATCACAGTATAAAGGGGGTCGCACGACACCGGACGTCATGACAGCTGAGATTGACGGCTTCTCTGAGTGGAGTTGTCTGAGGCTCTAACAGACTTTTGGGGGGATATTGGAGCTTTAGCTTTAATTGCTAGATTTCCATGACTGTTTATTTCACACCAACATAATGAATTGTTCTGCATCTGTGAGTGTGGGCGGGCTTTTGATATCATGGCTCTACTTCCTGCTCTCTACTGCGCAGACTCCTGTTCCAAAGTCACTACTGCGCAAACGGTCATAAATCTGCACAGTTAGCCTACTTCACCAGAAGAGAGTGAATTTGCGTCATGTCCAAAAAAAAATTTACGGTCTATGAACTCACCATAGACATAAACAGAGAGAAGTAGCTCCGACTGCAACGTTCTGCACTAACTCTATTCACATGTAACGTCTAACCAACTGGATAATATGCACCGTACAAGACAATCAGTTTGTATTTTCAAGTTTGTGAAAAAAAAAGATATTCTAATTTGAAAACCTACTGCTGTTTTCTTTAGATATTCATTTAGCAAATAAATACATTAAATGTAATATACACAAAAATAGACAAAATGTTGGACTATGAACTATAAAACAACAGTTAATAAACATTTGAAAAATTGTTATACAAAATCTGTTATACAAAATTCACTCGCTGGATTTGCCGCATGAGGGAGATATACACGGAAAGAGAGAGATGTATTGTTTTTCTTGTTTGTTTCATTCCCATTATGTTTCTCTAGGTAAAAGAGGTTTGATTTTACACGGCTGACCTTTATAGAGATGACACAGTTTCCTGCATTGTGCACCGCAATGTATTTATGTTTATACATCCGCAGGAGGAAGCCAAAGGGAATGTTACACAAAGAGAAGAGAGAGAGAGAGAGAGAGAGAGAGAGAGAGAGAGAGAGAGAGAGAGAGAGAGAGAGAGAGAGAGAGAGAGAGAGAGAGAGAGAGAGAGAGAGAGAGAGAGAGAGAGAGAGAGAGAGAGAGAGAGAGAGAGAGAGAGAGAGAGAGAGAGAGAGAGAGAGAGAGAGAGAGAGAGAGCACATTATGATATGCAATTGCTAAAGAGTGAGTGATGCACTTTGGAGGAAAACAGTAATGCATCAGTGTGACCCGAACACCACAGACAGGGATATCCTCATGATGTGCTTTGCATCCACATCTCAGTCAATAACATTGTCTGACAAAAACCCATCATGACAGCTCCATACCTTTTTTGCTGCAAGTCAAACAGACAAGATGACATTTTGGATGTCATAATTCACGATTCAAACCTGTTTACAGTCTCTATCCTTGGCACGACTGAATTCCGACCTCTTCCCATCACCCTGAAAACATTCGACCAAAATCACTCTCTGACCATCCCTCAAAAAAAATGCTCATTACCTGCACGCGGGTTACAACAGCGGCAGCATGACATCACGCATGAGAGGTCATCAGCTTTAAGAGCGCTCAAGAGGAGCCGGATGATAAATAAGGTACTCGGATGTGCTGCTCACATGGACTTCATTACATTCCCGAGTGTGTGGGACGCATCAGGTCTCTTGCTGATGGATCAGCGAGGTTAATGCAGTTCAGGCCCACTGTGTTGAAGAGGCAAACAGGTAGAGATGGACTCAGATGTAAGGCCTTCAACTCACCCACATTACATTATGCAGATACATATCATTTGTCATTAAGTGGAAATTAACCCCTCTTAGCAAATTCTACTACAAACACAGGTTTGGGTAAGTGTCCAATCCGGCTTACATAATATACTATCACATAAAAGCTCATTTGGTTTAGTGGCTTCAGCAACACAGTGTAATTATATATTTGGTAACATGCATATTATGTTCAAAACAGCATGTTATATCTTTGATTGCAGTTACAGAATTAATTGATCTTTCTGTTCTGATAGATCAAGTTTAACTTCCATTTTGGCAACCCTTTCTGGAAATAACATTTAATGGGAACCTATTATGCCCCTTTTCACAAGATGTATAAGTTTCTGGAGTCCCCACAATGTGTCTGTGAAGTTTCAACTCAAAATACCCCACAGATCTTTTATTGTAACTTGTCAAATTTGCCCCTATTTGGGTGTGAGCAAAAACACACCAATTGTTTGTGTCCCTTTAAATGCAAATGATTTGCTACTCGCTAATAAGAGGGCGGAGCCTTTAAAGCTCGTGCCTAGGCAACTCCGGCAAACAACAAAACTAGAGAATGTCACGCAGCTAAAATGTCAGAAACTGTCAGTAGCTGTGTTCAGCCTTACATTGTCAGATACTCATGGAGAGAGTCGGGAAGAAGTTACAACTTTTAGAATGCAACTGGCGGTTTCTGAATGTGGAGCTGAGTTGATTCAACTCATGTACTGGCATGCTAATCTTTTGTGCAAACCCAGCATTTAACTGACACAATGATTTGCGCAAATATACTCCTTTATTGACTTTCATTTGCATTTAAAAGGACACATTTTTGCTCACACCCAGATGGGGCAAATTTGACAAGCTATAATAAATGATCGGGCGGTATTTTGACCTGAAACTTCACATTCTGGGGATTATATTACATCTTGTGAAAAGGGACATAATATGTCCGCTTTAAAGTTTCTATATTGTCATACTCATTCAGCAAATTGTTATGCTATGCGTTATCAATTAGCAAGTTAGAATTTATTGAATTAGCTAGTTAAAGCTACACTGTAAAAAAAAATGTGGTGGTTTTTGTTGGTTTAACTTAAAAAAGTAAGTAACCTGGTTGCCTTAAAATTTTGATCTTATTGAAATTAAAAATTTGAGTTGATACAATGAAGGAAATTAGTTTAATAAATAGAAACTCAAAATATTTTTGTATCTGAACCACATAAAAAAATTTGATAAATCGTGAAAATAGCACAATTTGGCATGTTTCACTGCGTCATCAGAAATAACACACACATAATTACCCAATATGCTGAAGAAATCTTTTAATAATATTTTAATAAAGGTTGTCAAATCTCAAAAAATGTCCATTGTATTAACTCAAAATTTTAATTTCAATGAACTCAAAATTTTAAGGCAACCAGGTAACTTTCTTTCTAAATAATTTTTTACAGTGTAGCAACATTTCCACTACTAAAAATATTTAAGTTGAGATTACATGATAATTTAAGTTAAATGCAAGCTTACTTAAATATTTTAAGTTTAGAGCAATTCAATTTTGAATAAAATATCTGTCAGTTCTGGTTAAATTTTAACAATTTTGATGTAACTAATTACTTAAAATTATTTTAGTTTTGCCAACTTATTTAGGTTTGGACAGAAAAAAGCCCTGGGCTCAGGAATGGACCTTGAAATGGCAGGGGAAGAGACTCCACAAGCTCCGCCGAAAACATTAAAAGTAATATATTCCAATTAGTATGGGAGGACATTCAACTAGGCTACATTTGCATTTGGTTACACACCTACATTTGTGGATAAGAATATGTGTGTGTGGGTAAAGAGAGCGGTCGCATAATTCTTCTTCAAACAAGAAAAGAAAGTAACCGAAACTGCGGATAAGAACAAATTAAAGTGTAGCACTCTGAATTACTCTTAAAGGAGTGGAACATTTGAAAAGACACAACACATTCAAACATGAATGGTGTTTGTCTGAAGCAAATATTAGATTTGGACAGCTGAAAATCCAAGTCAAAATGAATCCTGGGTCAAAAGATTCTCAAAGGACAGTCAGTTCAGCAAACTATGAATATCTTATTCATTCTTTTCAGTTTTTGAGCAGTCATACAATATCAATGTCAAAGCATGAGCTATCGAGTAATCGCTCTCTTGCTTGCTTGACAGACTGGAGAATGCGGAAAGTGGCTCAAATGTAATATTTCTCAGTTCTCGGTTACATTATTTGATCTAATACAAATACTTTGAAAATTCAAAAACAGGCTTTTCACACCCGTCACAGGCTTCTGTGCTTGGAGGACAAGCTCTAATAATTCAAGAGAGGCGATCTCTAGCGGTACTATGCAGCATAATTCACAATCACAGCGGTTTGATTGCAGGTTTAGAGCTCAAATTCTCTTGCTACATTCTGCAGCGGGTGATTAAGTGTCAATTGAATTACAGCCGTAATTGCAACCCACACTGATGTTTTACCTAGCAGGCTAGAAGCTATAGAGCATGAAATGCGTTTTGCCAGAGCCCACATCTCCCTTCTCTCACAAAGTTTAACAAAACCCTGCAAAACTTTTCTTGCTTTGGAAAAGCCCTGAAAATAATTTCACTGGTCAAACAGAATAAATCAGCAGGGAACCTTCAACCAACCGATTTCAGGCCGGTGCTTTGGTTGAAGTTAACTTAATATTGTATTTTAGTTCTATATCCTATAATATGCTCATTAATAACTCTGAGATCAAACAAGGATCCCCCCCCCCCCATCCCTATGGATATGTGGACCAACTGCTGATGACTCTTCACTACAATCTTCATTTTACAGTTTAATCAAATATTTATGGACCTTAGATAAGTTAGATAAGTCACATACTATTTCATTTCACTCCAGAAAACATGGATTGTGAATGGATTAGATGTGACTTAAAGCAGCACTTGGCAACTTTTGCTCTTGGGGTCCCCCTACAGTTGGGAAAAAATAATGTCCTCAACTACTGTCGTAAGAGCTGTCATCCTACAACAGGGGATGCCATCGTGCGTGCATTTGTTGACATGACAACCCTGATAGCCCTGAACTAGTAATGCACGGGTCGTCTCATAACCCGCGGACCCCGTATGTCTATTTAATGGTCGCGGGTGCGGGGCGGGTTGTAAAAATATATACAGTGGTGCAGGGCGGGCCAAATAACTTCATAAAAGCGTCCCCGCGGGTTGGTGCAGCACTAACAGTTCCCCTGAACACTGCTGGAGGAGTTCAGAGTTCTTCTGGCGTCGCGTGTGAAATGTCTTCATCCCAGGTAACGTTACAGTCAGTGGCTTATGTTTCAGCATGTCATATGAATATAATTTCATGGGTTTTATTTTTTTCAAACGCCAAATAATCACGATGCTCACGTTTACAACCCAGCGTCATTATAGTAGTCTATTGGTTACCGTTTTACAGAATCTATATGACACTTCAGTTCAATGTTTGAGTGGTAGCTCACCGTAACAAGCATGACAGCATCGGTCGGGCACGCCTCCTTCAGCTCACGCCGACGAGCAAACTCTGGTCTAATGTTGATCCTCATCCTGCCTTTAATCACATCACTTTTTCGTTTCCTCTTATTGCTTTCCTCCAACAAAACCTTTTCTTTCTTATTTGTCTGTGCTGCTTCGGACATGACTATATTATCCGACGAACAAAGTTGGGCTTGCACGTCCGAATTTAAGGAAGTGTGGGTGTTGGTGGAAGTGATGTGTATGCCGTAAAGCAGTCGAATTTTGTAGTTCTTTTTGTTCAAGGGTTACTACCCGAAACCCGAAGTTTAAAAGTACGATTAAAAACGATACAGACCCCATCAGGCTATGGCAGATGTGTCCTTCAACCTGTTGTAAGTCGATGTATCATCACAAGAGTCTTAAAAAATATATTATGAAGGTTGAAAAGTTACCTAGTGCTGCTTTAAGAAAGATCAAATTATTGTACTTCTATCTCCCACACCAGTGTTTTATTTACATAGATTTGTATAGACATTTGTATGGATGGCTGGATGGATGGATGGCTGGATGGCTGGATGGATGGCTGGATGGATGGATGGATGGATAGAAAAAAAGAAAAATATATATTTTTTAACAATAATCCGTGATTTACAGAATTTGCCAAAATATGGTTTAAGTCTCAGAAATGTGGTGAAAATGTTACCAAAGTTTTGGTGGTGCGCCGATAAACACTGGCAGAGATACACTGCCTAATAAGAGTGTGTTTATCATGCCGATCTGAAGCTCAGCCTGACTAGTCTTGCCACGGATAGGCCCTGATGAAATGTCGTTATAATTAAAATCACTCATGTGTTCAAAATAAATGTTGGGCCATGTCCCTTGCTAGGGCATCGACACCACTGGGAGACGATGGCAATTACAGTTAATATTTCTCATTTTCACTAAGCTGTAGTGGAGGAATAGTCTTCTATGACTCCAAATGGACTATTGGCATACCTAGTAGCATCAATGTTTTGGCAATATACTAACTATTCGTCATGACATTTAAAGCCTGATATAAAGGATGAAATGCATTACACACTTCCAGGGAGTCTGAAACCAGCTGAGCAACTGCAAATGAGATGAATGGGAATGCTAACAAATGAGAATGCTAGTAGAGCTCCTTGGCTAGCACCCACTTACATGCCTATTATCAAATCAGCTAATTAATATTCATGAGTCAAACTTATACACTGTGCAGTGCGTCCTCCCCACACAGCAAGAAAAAACTGCATGGATGGGCTAGAAATGCATCTCTCGTTAAAATCCAGATAAACAAGATGCTGATTCAGAGCAGATATAATAATCCCCTGCGACAAGCGTTGACTCTGTGATCCTCTAATTAGGCCTTAATACATGATGAGGAGAGGTACTAATAACGGCACACTTATGCATATTCTGTGCTTTGGCTCACCATCCTTGGCCTCGGGAGTCTCTGCGGAGGATGTTCTGTGAGGACAGAGGGAATGTAGGTGAATTATGAAATCTTTTGCCTTTCATGTGTTTATTTAATATTAATTGCTGAGGTTTTTATTCGTTTTCTCAATGGATATGGCACAGTTAATAAAACAAGAGTACAGACAGACACAATGAGAGAGAGAGGAGAGAGAGAGAGAGAGAGAGAGAGAGAGAGAGAGAGAGAGAGAGAGAGAGAGAGAGAGAGAGAGAGAGAGAGAGAGAGAGAGAGAGAGAGAGACTCTATCCAATGATTCTTTGAATCATGAAAGCTTGGTGGATTGCTCTTGTGCAGAATCCAGGTCAAAGCAGCAGAGTTCCCCGGCTGGCACACAGAAAAGTGGGGCAAACTCAAACTTTCCCCCCTCCTTTTCCAGTGAGTAAGCAGTATGACACACTCCCTCACAGAAAACATCACCAGTGATCATAGCGAAACGAGAGGGAGGGAAGGAAGCAAAGATTTAAGAGAGAAATAAAAACACATTAATGAGGGAAGGAAGGAAAGGAGGGGAAGATAGAATAAATTATGAATGTAAGTGGAGTGAAAGAACAGGAAAAAATAATTTTAATTTTTATCTAACAGATTGAATGCTATAGGTAGGCCTTACAGTAAGATTGGATGGATGGATGGATGGATGGATGGATGGATGGATGGATGGATGGATGGATGGATGGATGGATGGATGGATGGATGGATGGATGGACGGATAGATGGATGGACGGACAGATAGACGGACAGACAGTTAGGGGCACAACATCAACATCAGTTGAGGGCTGCAACAACAACTTTTAAATGACAATATCCTGGCCGGACTACTGCTGTCAGTGATAGAAGTATTTGAAATGAACATGATTTCTTAAAGGGGGGGTGAAATGCTGTTTCATGCATACTGAGCTTTTTACACTGTTAAAGACTTGGATTCCCATCCTAAACATAGACAAAGTTTCAAAAACTAATGTTGGACGTTTGATGGAGTATTTCTGTGTCAAAAATACTCCTTCCGGTTTCTCACAAGTTTCGGAGAGTTTTTTTCGAGTATGGGTCGGCTTGACGTTAATAGATCGGAAAGGTCCTTGTATGGGCCGTACGGGCTCTTCTCCCGGTAGGGTGCGCGCGCGTGACCAGAGCGAGAGAGGAAATGCACGCCCATAAACACTCCACGGCAAGCTCCACCTTATTCCTATGGGCGACTTCAACGCTTCAGCACAGCATTCCCGGAAGGCAGCGCTGCATTTGAACCGATTTGAACGCAGAAATGACGGGAAGTTTCACAACATCGCTTCAGTCGCGTCTCAAAGTGGATTTACATGCCACTGCTGTCACAGGACTTCACCAAATCATACCAAAGAAGTGTGTTTTTGATGGAGCGGTCCCAGCGATAAAGGTTCAGTCCTGCTTTGGAAGCAGCCGGTGAGTAAAACTGCTTCAAATGTCTGTGCTGTTGGCTACCGTCGCGTGAGTAAACATCATTAAACGATATTCAAATGCGCTAACGGTTACTCCATTGCTGTTCTATGTTGTATAACGTTACACTAGTCTGACGTGCAAAACCGTTTTTGCTTGCTACTGCTAAGGTTTAGTCGCATACAATAGTCCATAAACCGAATCATGTCCTCATAAACTGCGAGTAAAGACACACAAATGTTGACAGGTCACTAAATACAGTACATACCACAGAGACGGACGTCCTGCTGCTGCTGTTTCTCCTGTTCAATTTATTTCAGCCTCAGATTTGATTCTGGATTATATATCTATTAGCTGAGATAGCGATGGGTTTCTCCACGCTTGAGGACGTCACCGCTTTGTGTGATCGTCATTCTTTAGCTACGCCTCCAGGCGCTCGCTTTTTTTCCCGGAAAGACTCGGTACAGCCTATATTTCTTTTATAAATATAATAAAACTAAAGACTTTTCAGAGATATGAAGGATGCAATACTACTCTATAGGTACTCAAGATTGACATGAGATCGACTGAAACTGAGTGTTTCACCCCCCCTTTAATGTCTAGTGACATATCAGGGCCATTTTATGATTTATTGAAATACATTTCTTTACATACAGTTACTTTAAATATGCACTGGCCAGTTTTGACAATTTTCACAAAAAATTATTAGCCCACACTCTAAAAAAATGCTTAGTTGGGTTGAAAATGGACAAACCCAGTTTTTCTCTGGTTCTGTTCTGTGTTGATTCAGTTAACTCTCCATTCAGTTACGTGTGTGTATGCCTAAGATAAATGTATTATCCTTTCTGCCATTAGCTCCCACTAAATGAACAGAGAGGTCTGCATCATTATTACACTGCTCTCATTATTACATGAGTTTCAGTAATTAAATTTAACCATGAACCATTCTCTGTGTTAGACCGTGTGCTCTGAAACACCTTTATAAATTGGTCCAAGAGCCGCATAACCCATCCAATTTTTTTTTTTTTTTTAAAGAAACAACACAAACTAATGTCATGGATCACTGTAAAGGGCAGCTAGTTATTATATCTGCAGAACTGATTTAATGACATTTTCAGACGCTCAAACTGCATCAGGCTTTTGTAAATTTCCTGCGTGTGTGTTTCTTGTAGTGTTGTAGTCAAGACCACCTAAACCGAGACCAAGACAAGACCAAGACTTTGAAGGGCCGAGACCAAGACAAGACCAAGACTTTGAAGGGCCGAGACCGAGTCAAGACCAAGACAGGCCGAGACCGAGTCAAGACCGAGACCAATGAATGTCGCCACACTTATGATAAAATGTGGAATATGCATAATGATTGGCACTTCTCTCGTATGTGTGGGTGTGTAAGTGTACCATGAGAGAAGTTTTGATCAAATAATCAAAAGGCATTGCAGCTTTGTGGGAATTAATCTTTTTCTTCTATAAGCAAATAACACTTAACTTTTCGTCAATGGGAGGCACTGAAGACGACGTGTCCATATTGTTTACAGTCTATGGTGGACACAAACACCAAACTGACACTAACAGAGCTTTGTGTTTTGTTTTGTGAAAAGCGCTCATGCCCATTTTAAAACTCAAAGTTCCCTAAGAATGCTAATCTGGATGAGGTATTAATCTCAGACACAGTCCATTATGTCTTAAATGAATGTGAATAACAGGAGGTGGAATATGTATCATACAGATATGCATTAGTATGCTGCTTAAGCAAATTATTTTATATATGTACATATTTTTCATTTACACATTGAAAATGTTATTGTGCAGCTTTATTATGCATCAACAAGGAAAAGAAACCCTGTACTTGCATTTTTTTATTAACTACAGTTTGATTTAACAAATATCTCACAATGCAACGAAACAATCATTTTTTATTATCTTATGTTTATATCTCATATTATGTATGATCTCTTATCTTGATGTTTCTTTTGTTCCAACAGGTTGAATTGTTTTGGTATATAATCATATCAATATTAGAAATAGCATTAACAGTTAACAAATAGCCACATTTTCTGCCATATACAATTTAATAAAAATGATCAGCTAGCTAACAAACAACTTTGTTCTGTTTTCACCTCACTCCAGTCTAAACTAAATGATTTTAGACTATTTATTTTACTACACATTCAACATACATAAGCTGAAATACTGTGGATAGTTAAAACTAATAATTCTTACTCTCCACTCTTGCTAAATTGGGTAAGCACACTTGTGTTCTCATTTCTGAGGTGTTCTGAGTAAATGATTAAACTGATTCGTTCAGTTCATTGTTGAACAGATCAGTTCTTATTACCGTCGTTAAAATGATTCGGTTCAAATGAGTCATTTGGTCGTGAATCGGACATTAGCAGACCCGTTGTGTGTGAATCACGGCTGTCACAACATCGCGGAAGGTTTGTCACACAGAAAACACTTCATAACTGGATAGAAATTGTTTCCTGTTTATTTAATGTATGATTTATGTCAGCTGTTTAGCTGGTCAAACGTTTTTTGAGCGCAATTCACACCGAGCGGTACTTCAAAACAGTTGTCCGAATGCGCAACGTTCAGCATGGATTCGGTTTTCTGAACTTTTGATTTAGCTTAATATGTGAAGTATCAGAGAGAGCTTATGTGCTTATTTTGAAGACAGAGAGAGTGCGCGCAGGGTGGAGTTCTCTGCTCTTTATATGCCTTCAGCTGTGGTCTTGACCGGTCTTGAGACAAAATCCCGAGTCATCTTCGCCCGAGACCGAGACGAGACCGAGTAAAAATGCGGTCGATACCGAGACGAGACCAAGACCTTTAAAAAGTGGTCTCGAGACCGGTCTCGAGACCAAGACCGATCTCGAGTACTACAACACTAGTTTCTTGGATTGTGATAGATTAACTATTTTATAGACACACATACGGTGTATATAGTTTGAGTGAGTAACATTTATTTTTTTTTGTAAACAAAATGAATGCTTCTATTTAGCAAGGATGAATTAATATATCAGTAGTCACAGTAAAGACATCAACCAGTTCAGCTCTGCACCCAATGCACATTTGGGTCTAAATTTAGCACTTTGAGATTTTGTTTAATATAAAGTGCATTATAAATAAAATTTATTATTATTATTATTAAATTTGCATATACGTCATAAATATGCTGCAGAGCTGAAATGTTTAACATTGCTACCAACAAAAATCTATTTCAAATACTTTGTTTTACTTTCTATTCATCAAAGAATCCTAAAAATATGTTTCCACAAAAATATTAAGAAGCAGGTTTTCAACATTGATAATACCTTTTTTGTGGGTTTTACGATGCATGGTTTTTCCTATACATTGATGCAGTACTGATGAAAAATTCATCATTTTCTGTCAGGTCATTGTCTTCTTTTTAATTGTCAGAATTCACATGCATGTTCTGTCACAAATTCACAGCTATCACCAAGATCAGTAGCATGAAGAGCGTATGGGTAATCAGAATTGCGAGCGTTCTGCTTAATCCTGCCAGAACGGGTTTTCTTCGCTCTTTGTTAACCCCCAACACAGTGGTTTTCCTGCCATATATGCACTTGTCTCATCAATGCAGGAGACAACGCTCATGGTGTCACTGCTTGTCAGTTTTTTCACCTCTCTATTTTTAGAGAAACGAGCGACGTATAAAAACCACTGAGAGCGTCTCTTACTCTTGCATCTTATTTGATGCTCTTGTTTCCTTCAAAAGCATCTCCCTCTCCCTCCCCCCACTCTCTCTCTCTGTCCTCCTCTTCTCATCCTCTAATTCTTTCAACCTCAGCTAACTTGATTTTCTGTCACACTGTCTACCTTTCATCCATTGTGTTCCCTCTCTTTTCTCCCATGCACCCTCCTTTTGTCTGTCTGTGTGGATCATGACTCCTTGACTTCCTTCAGACTGTATTGTGGTAGTCATGTCATTACGTTGGCTTGGCAATTACAGCATAATGTCCGTCCGTCCGTCCATCCATCCGTCCGTCCATCCATCCATCCATCCATCCATCCATCCATCCATCCATCCATCCATCCATCCATCCATCCATCCATCCATCCATCCATCCATCCATCCATCCATCCATCCATCCATCGTATGGACAATGCACACGTCCAGCACTCAGTAAAGTCTCGTCCAGTCCATCCCAAAGACTTTCAATGAATTTAAGGTCTGGGTTCATGTATGAAAATGATTTTCCATAATGTAATGATAAAAAATAAACTTTCATATATATTAGATTCATTGCACTCCAACTGAAATATCTCAGGTCTTTTATTGTTTTAATATTGATGATTTTGGCATACAGCTCATGAAAACCAAAAATTCTTATCTCAAAAAATTAGCAATATTATGAAAAGGTTCTCTAAACGAGCTATTAACCTAATAATCTGAATCAACTAATTAACTCTAAACACCTGCAAAAGATTCCTGAGGCTTTTAAAAACTCCCAGCCTGGTTCATTACTCAAAACCGCAATCATGAGTAAGACTGCCGACCCGACCCTGTCCAGAAGGCCATCATTGACACCCTCAAGCGAGAGGGTAAGACACAGAAAGAAATTTCTGAATGAATAGGCTGTTCCCAGAGTGCTGTATCAAGGCACCTCAGTGGGAAGTCTGTGGGAAGGAAAAAGTGTGGGAAAAAACGCTGCACAACGAGAAGAGGTGACCGGACCTTGAGGAAGATTGTGGAGAAGGACCGATTCCAGACCTTGGGGGACCTGCGGAAGCAGTGAACTGAGTCTGGAGTAGAAACATCCAGAGCCACCGTGCACAGGCGTGTGCAGGAAATGGGCTACAGGTGCCACATTCCCCAGGTCAAGACACTTTTGGGCTACAGAGAAGCAGCACTGGACTGTTGCTCAGTGGTCCAAAATACTTTTTTCGGATGAAAGCAAATTTTGCATGTCATTCGGAAATCAAGGTGCCATAGTCTGGAGGAAGACTGGGGAGAAGGAAATGCCAAAATGCCTGAAGTCCAGTGTCAAGTACCCACAGTCAGTGATGGTCTGGGGTGCCATGTCAGCTGCTGGTGTTGGTCCACTGTGTTTTATCAAGGGCAGGGTCAATGCAGCTCGCTCTCAGGAGATTTTGGAGCACTTCATGCTTCCATCTGCTGAAAAGCTTTATGGAGAGGAAGATTTGGTTTTTCAGCATGACCTGGCACCTGCTCACAGTGCCAAAACCACTGGTAAATGGTTTAGTGACCATGGTATTACTGTGCTCAATTGGCCTGCCAACTCTCCTGACCTGAACCCCATAGAGAATCTGTGGGATATTGTGAAGAGAAAGTTGAGAGACGCAAGACCCAACACTCTGGATGAGCTTAAGGCCGCTATCGAAGATCCTGGGCCTCCTTAACACCTCAGCAGTGCCACAGGCTGATCGCCTCCATGCCCACAAAAATCTTAATACTTTGTGTTACATAAACATAAAAGTCATTATATTCTTTGTAAAGATGAGATTCTAAGCTTTCAAATTCTAGTTTATTTCTTAGGGCAAAATAGAAAAATAGTCCATACTTTTCATAACAGCTAAAACCTGCATCCTCAGTATGTTTTCTCAGTCACAAGGTTTTCTATGTGGTCTATATGTATTATATATATATATATATATATATATATATATATATATATATATATATATATATATATATATATATATATATATATATATATATATATATATATATATATATATATATATATATAATAAAATAAAATAAAAAATACATCTGACTAGTTTCAGTCAATCTCATGTCAATCTTGAGTACCTATAGAGTAGTATTGCATCCTTCATATCTCCAAAAAAAACCTTTAGTTTTATTATATTTATAAAAGAAATATAGGCTGTACCGAGTCTTTCCGGAAAAAAAACGAGTGTCTGGAGGCGTATCGTGTGGGCGGAGCTAAAGAATGACGAGTGCACAAAGCGGTGACGTCCTCAAGCGTGGAGAAGCCCATGGCTATCAAGCTCAGCTAATACAGATAATGATCCAGAATCAAATCTGAGGCTGAAATAAACTGAACAGGAGAAACAGCAACTTCAGGACGTCCGTCTCTGTGGTATGTACTGTATTTAATGGCCTGTCCACATTTGTGTGTGTTTACTCGCAGTTTATGAGGACATGATTCGGTTTATGGACTATTGTATGCGACTAAACCTTAGCAGTAGCAAGCAAAACGGTTTTGCACGTCAGACTAGTGTAACGTTTTACATCCCTTTGCACCGTGAAAAAGCCTTTTGTGCTCGTAAACTATTAGAGTGCATTGATGACATTAAAAATTGGATGTCCTTGAACTTTTTGCATTTTAATGCAAAGAAAACTGAAGTCTTGATAGTTGGGCCAAGTGACAATTGTAAAATTCCGCCGGTGGACCTTGGTTATTTGACTGCATCCATAAAACCGATAGTAACGAATTTAGGAGTGAAGATGGATCAGGATTTAAATATGGACACACAAATTAAAGCAGTCGTCAAAACCAGCTTCTTTCAGTTGAGGCAGTTAGCTAAGGTAAAGTCTGTCCTTTCCAAGCAAAACTTTGAGATATTGATTCATGCCTTTGTTACATCACGACGAGATTACTGTAATGCACTTTATGCAGGGATTAGTCAGTCTTCACTGTCTCGCCTGCAGTTAGTGCAAAATGCTGCAGCTCGTCTGTTAACTGGGTCCCGAAGATACGAACACGTTACCCCCGTTTTGGCTTCTCTGCATTGGCTACCTGTGCGTTTTCGTGTTGATTTTAAAATTCTTTTATTTGTTTTTAAGAGCCTGAATGGTCTCGCTCCACGGTATCTGTCTGACCTTCTTCAGCCTCATGCACCGTCCCGCTCCCTTAGATCGGCAAATCAATCTATGCTCATTGTCCCTAAAACAAAGAAAAAGCGAAGAGGTGACCGTGCTTTTTCAGTCGCTGGCCTCAAATTATGGAATGAGTTGCCACTTCATATCAAGCGGGCTGACTCACTTCTAGTTTTTAAATCTCTTCTTAAAACATTATTTTTCTTTGGCCTTTAACACAGTTTGAGATTACTTTTATTGTGACTGCCCTTTTATTGCGTTAAACATCTGGTTATTAAATTTAATTTTTGATATGGTTACCTTGAATAGTTTTAATGTGTTTTATGTAAATTATTTTGTGTATTGCCAATGTACAGCACTTTGGCTAACTTTGTTATTTTTAAAGTGCTTTATAAATAAATGAGATTGAGATACATAGAACAACAATGGAGTAACCGTTAGCGCATTTGAATGACGAAGCACGCGATCGTGTCGTTTACTGATGTTTACTCATGCGACGGTAGCCAACAGCACAGACATTTGAAGCAGTTTTACTCACCGGCTGCTTCCAAAGCAGGACCGAACCTTTATCGCTGGGACCGCTCCGTCAAAAACACACTTCTTTGGTATGATTTGGTGAAGTCCTGTGACAGCAGTGGCATGTAAATCCACTTTGAGACGCGACTGAAAAGATGTTGTGAAGCTTCCCGTCATTTCTGCGTTCAAATCAGTTCAAATGCAGCGCTGCCTTCCCGGAATGCTGTGCTGAAGCGTTGAAGTCGCTTGATGTCACCCATAGGAATAAAGTGGAGCGCGGCGCGGACTATAACGACATAAGTGTTCACGGACGACTGGATCTGCAGCTAATAGAGATTTTTAAGGGACGTTGTGCATTTCCTCTCTCGCTCTAGTCACGCGCGCACACCCGAGAAGAGCCTGTACGGCCCATACAAGGACCTTCCACTCTATTAACGTCAAGCCGACCCATACTCGAAAAAAACTCTCCAAAACTTATGAGAAACTTGTTTGACACAGAAATACTCCATCAAACGTCCAACTTAGTTTTTGAAACTTTTCTTGTTTAGGATGGGAATCCAATCTTTAACAGTGTAAAAAGCTCAGTATGCATGAAACAGCATTTCACCCCCCCTTTAATTCAATACCCCGCTGTATAAGGATGGGCATGGTCATGTAAAGAAATTAGGCAAAGATAAAAAGCAATTTCATTATGGTGAGCTATTGAGTCTATTACACAAAGGCCAGGACTCAGTTAACCTCTACTAGAATTAAGTATTCATGAGAAATTAGAAGTGCAAGAATGGACATGGAGATTACCGAAAAGTACAAGATTTTACAAATTAAAATTCAGAAAGACTTCTCTGCATATTGGAGTTTATATAAATATTTTTTAAACTCTGCAGGAGTCTTGCTGTGCTAAATACCGGGCTGCATATTAAATCTTATTTGCCTCATGAAAATCACCTGAATTAATTTTCTCTGCTAATAAAGTGACAGATCAACAGAAGTTACTGATGGTTTTACTAGGCTTTTCGACTATGCGACAGTTCAGAGCTTATAGAGCTTATGATTGATGGCCTGGAATGCAAAACGGTGGGCTAAAAATAGACTGATTGGCCACCCTGCTGTGATTGGACAGCCTAATGAGTGCAGAGTGATTTCGCTCAGGTGATACTTCCCCGGGTCCGCCACCCGTCTGTGGACAGACTGGAAAAACGTGAGGATGGGGAATATGATCAAATATGAGAGGGGAACAAAGAGACAGTTATAAAATGCTCTGCTTGAGTCACTGCATGAATGATTTGATGCGGTCATTGTTTCAAGTACTCACTAATTCACTCTCATACTCGTTTAAACACAGCAGCCTGGCTTGGATCCAATCAGCAGCCCATGAAATTAATAAGAGTTCATTTTTATCCTACCTAAAAGATTCGAGTGTGTGCAGTTTTAACATCTGAATGCCCAGTGTAAACATTGCAACTTAATAGCCTATGGCTCTCACTTCTTTACTGAGCGGCCTTGGTTAAACACTTGTTTTGTATAAAAACCAATAGTATAGAACTATGTAGTGGCATAATTGGAAACGCAACATAAAATAACAAATGGGTCAGTGTCCCTCCACTTTTAAGTTCAGTAGTAAGCACACTCATCAGCGTGACAACATTAGTTGTGTCCCTTAATTGTTTAATTAAGAAGTCTCTTCTGCTTACCAAGGATCAATTGCTGCGTCCCAATTCGCCTACTTATACTACGTCCTAAAAGTATGTACTCTTTTTGTGAAGAAAAAGTATATACTTTTGAGTATGTAGCAGAAAAGTATGCAAGCTTCGGGACATACTACTTCGCCATCTTTAACGGACTCTGTCGCTTAGTTACGTGCATCCCGTCACCGTTTATCTGCCCTGTCAATCATCGTCAGATTCGTCACAGTTTAAATTCTCCACATTCAGTTTAATCTCCTACCGTATCGGAGAGAAATGAAGCCGCTCGTTGATCTGCCATGTGTGGGTCTTTGTGGGTCAGAGACTCTCCTCATGTATTTGCAGTTTAAATATAATGATACATTTAAAAGTTAATGGCCAAACGTGTCATTACAAAAGTTCACAATGCTGCTGCAGGTGAAATATAATGTGGACAACACTGAATAAATACATTTTTGTAAGGTTAAATATTGATAATTGGTCACTCAAACCCCTTTATCTAAACTTCTCTACTTAACCGTCAAACTCGCACATCCGTCATGTTTGTAGTTTTTTTAACGCTTTTTATCCGCGTTTGTAGTTCTAATCGAATCCTCGTCCAACTCGCAATGGGTTGTGGGCAATATCAGCCGTTAGAGTGCCCATCGATCCATACTTTGAATTCGGACCGGAAATAGTAAACCATCCGGGAATCTTTGGAATACACTTTTCAACATACTACGATTTGGGACATACTAATTCTATTTTTGAATACTATTTAGGATGGATTGTATGCGAATTGGGACACAGGGTATGATTCAGGTCGTCAATGTCACGTGATTTCAGCAGTTCAGATCGCGTCAAACTGCCAAACTGCTGAAATCATGTGACATTGGCGACCTGAATCATTGATCGATTCACTGATTCATGAACCATTTGAATCTTTTTTGAGGAACACGGAAGTGAAGACAATGCTGAATAAAGTCGTAGTTTCTTATATTTTTGGACCAAAATGTATTTCCGATGCTTCAAGAGATTCTAATGAACTAACTGATGTCACATATGGACTACTTTGATGATGTTTTTATTCCCTTTCTGGACATGGACAGTACAGTGTGCATAGACTGCATATGCTCTGGGACTAAAATATAAAATGATTAACGGAGGTCTTATGGGTGTGGAACGACATTAGGGTGAGTCATTAATGACATCAATTTCATTTTTGGGTGAACTAACCCTTTAATTTTGTGGGCCTATTTGTTTTTGCTGGAGGTCATGACATCTTGGTTTAGATGTATTCCATGATGGATTCTAGCAAATACCAACAGATCAAAAAACAAAAAAAAACTTGACGGCTTCTGCTAGAAATCTTATAATGGGCTGCTTTGGATCTTCCATATAGAAAATGAGGTGAACTGAAGAATGGGACTTCTGAAGGATCTGGAGAGGTTCTGTATGGAGGAACGGTCTCTGATCTCTTATCAGGTGTTCTCCAAACTCATCAGGCATTATAGAACAAGACTCAGAGCTGTCGTCTTGGCAAAAAGAGGTTGCAAAAAGTATCGAATGAAAGGGTGCCAATAATTGTGGCCAATGTGTATTGAAGAAAAAGATTTATTTCATTAAGAGGTATGTGACCAATGATTGCTCACGTTCCAGGTGACCAACAGGCCGTCAGAATCACATACAGGCTTCTCACGTGTGTCATGACTTGTTCACACTGCAGAAACAAGAGGACCTGTCACATAAGAAAGAAACAAACTGAAGAAAGAACATTGAAATATTGAAAATTAATGCACACCCCGAGGTAGTAATGTGGACACAATGTTAATGCAGTCGCATCTCAAGAGTAAATTAATTTTTAATAACTCACAGGCCTGGAATCAGTAATTCTGCTTATATTACAGTTACCACATACCATGGGTGCAATTGATCATTTCAAATAATTTTTTATGTCCCTAAAACTACTTACGTACAACCATAGACAAAACAGCAGCCTAGAAACAGCCCAAGTTGCCATTGCTAGTTTGAAACTATTGCTTGGATTTTAACTTAAAGGGGGGGTGAAATGCTGTTTCATGCATACTGATCTTTTTACACTGTTAAAGACTTGGAATCCCATACTAAACATAGACAAAGTTTCAAAAGTTAAGGTGGACGTTTGATGGGAGTATTTCTTTGTCAAAAATACTACTTCCGGTTAGTCATAAGTTTCGGCAAGTTTTTTGAGATCATGCGTCCCCATTGACGTTAGTGGGGGCGGAATTTCCTTGTATGGGCCTTACGGACAATTCTACCGGAAGCGCGTGAGAGAGAGCGAGGGAGAGAGCGAAAGCAACAGCCTGCGCGTGAGAGAGAGCGAGGGAGAGAGCGAAAGCAACAGCCTACGCCCATCAAAGCGGGGCTTGTAGGATGCTGGACAGGTGACAATTACACATAGCACATAACAATGTCACCAAAAAAGTGGGTTTTTGGTTGCCAGACCAAGACAGTCCTGCACAGATTCGCCAAAAACCCCGCGTTAAGGCAACAGTGGATGTAATTTGCTTTTCCGGATCAGCAACTGAGTTGCGCGAATGTTTATATCTGTTCGCTGTTTCATAAACAAGGCCCAGCTCGACGCCGAATTTTCCCAATCGCCTAATGCTGAAGGATGGAGCAGTCCCAACGTTAGAAGGGTGAGTGAGACTGCTTTTAGTCACCTTACTGTCTACACAAACCACGCGTAAACACACAAACACACGTGCACAACTGCACTTCCCACATGTACACCTTCAAAGACAAAAATACGACGATATAATTCAAGTATAAATATGTAAATAACACAAGCCGCTAAGCATATTATATAGTTAGTGTATAACTTGTAACTTACCACATACAGACGTCCTGCTCTAGTCGTTTTTGCTGCTGCTCCTGTTCAACTGCAGCCTCTGGGTCTGATTCCGGATCATAGATGTATGGCTGTATCCGATTAAAAGCCATATTTTTATTTTGAATAAAGTTTTTTTCCGCTGTTAGGGATGCACTCGACTCAACACACAGCGCGCTGCTGCACACGTCATTATTTAGCTCCGCTCACACGACACGCCCCCACCCGCTCGGCTTTTTTCGGAAAGACTCGGAACAGCGCATCTTTCTTATATAATTATTAAAAAAATAAAAACTTTTCGGAGATATGCAGGATGCAATGCTACTCTATAGGTACTCAAGATTGACATGACACTGACTGAAACTGAGTGTTTCACCCCCCCTTTAAAGGGATTGTTCACCTCATATCGTATACGACGAACATGAGGATTCAAACAATAATCGACCCTACTGACTTTCATTGTATGGACAAAAATCAAAAACTTGCAAACACAGATTTTTTGTTCAGCGACATGATCTAGAACCGCAATGCGGTCAACAAATTTATAGCAGTGCAGTTACAGCATTAACATTAATCAAAACTCTGAAACATCTGTCAGCCAATCAGAATCAAGCATTCAACCATAGCGTTGTATAAATGGTACAATAAACAGGATGCGAGCGTGGACAAAAGAGCTAAACTGATTATACACCCCTTGACATTTCAACACATTCAAACATATTCTGTCGCATGGATATGATTTGCATAAATTTATGGAGTGTGTGAGGTACGCGGCCAGGCTTGATTCTCCCCATTGATCATCATCTAAAAGGCTCGTAGAGATTTTTGCAGGCAGTCCTTTGAGATAACAGTTAGGTCTACTGTTATATCCAATGACGCAAATACAAAACAAAGCGGGCATTGCATGGACGTGAGGGCAAAGCATAATCACACACACACACACACACACACACACACACACACACACAGCTTTCTTCCATCCTGTCAAGGGGTATTTGTAAGTCACCTGAAGCCTATTAAAGCAATTTAAGCAGAGAAATGAATCACTGAACTCAATGTCATTTATTAGCGTCTCAGGTAACGTGGAGAACCAGCGCCGTGAAAAACAAGCGCTGACATCCAATCAGCAATCCAGTCAGCCTACAGTCGCTCAATGACGAAGGGTGAAGCATATTTTTTATTACATTTTATGAAGATTAAAGGTGAAGTTTGCAGTTTCTGCACCACTAAAAGCACCAAAAACAATTATTGGATGTTAGTTAGTTATAAGTCTTGAGTTGATTAGTTTTAAATTGTAATACAGTATATGCTTTCTATATGCTGAGGTGCTGTGACTTGGGAATACCAAAAAAGTCAGTATCCAGTTGTCCTGAAAAAAAATAAAAATAAAAGGAAACAAAAATCTGGTTTACAATTAAGGCACTTACAATAGAAGTTATTTGGGACCAATTTGTAAACATTAAAAAAACTATTCTTAACAGTATAGCCACAAGACATAAAAAAATATGAGTTAAAATGATTTGATGAGAATGAGAAAAACTTTACAGCTCAAATAATACACAGTTTAAAAATCAAATGAATAAATGTGATTTTTATAACATTAGAAGTGTGTTGTTAAACCACAACTAAAAATTGTTAGTTGAAATAAAGCTATAAATAAAATAATATATTCATGGTGAAAAATTATACAAACTTAAAATTAGGAATCTTAAAATGAGAAGTTTTAAAATGTGAAAAAGGCAATAAATAAATAAAGTTAAATAGAAAAAAAATGAATTAATGACAAGCACAAAGTGACTAAAACTAAAATTACGACAGATTAATTTTAGAAAAAAATGCGCATTCGCATTGCCTTGCCTAAATACAGTAATAGCGTATTAATATTTCTATAATAACATGATTTCAAGTTTGACATTTCTGCTTTTAAATACTCTATACTCTAAAATACTCTAAAAATTGGCCCAATTAACTCCAATGTAAGCGTCTCACTGTAATACAGATTTTTAGTTTTTAAAAGACAACATGGTATAACACATACTTTTGCTCATCAACATTACGACACAGTAGTAGTCAATTTAGCTTAATTTTTATTACTTTAACAACCAGTCAAAGACAGAAAATGCCAATAAAACAAGAAGATGAAGGCAGAAACTATAATAAAGGATGTGAATGGAGGTCTGAAGATACCAGCTGCATCCAAAATCCCATACTTCCCTACTATATAGTAGGCGAAAACAGTATGTGAACAAATACATTTTGTTCCAAAAATCACAAAAACTACGATTTTATCCAGCATTGTCTTCTCTTCCGCGTTTGTTTTCAAACCTCAAATAAAGATTCAAACGGTCGTGAATCAGCGGATTAATTCATGATTCGGATCGCGTGTCAAACTGCTGAAATCACGTGACACTGGCGATCCGAATTATGAATCAATACGCTGATTCACAACCGTTTGAATCTTCATTTGAGGTTTGAAAACAAACCCCGAAGAGAAGACAATGCTGAATAAAGTCGTAGTTTTTGTTATTTTTAGACCAAAATGTATTTTCGATGCTTCAAGAGATTCTAATGAACTAACTGATGTCACATATGGACTACTGTGATGATGTTTTCATTCCCTTTCTGGACATGGACAGTATAGTGTGCATACACTTAGATACGCTGTCGGACTAAATATAAAATATCTTAAACTGTGTTCTGAAGATGAACGGAGGTCTTACGGGTGTGGAACGACATTAGGGTGAGTCATTAATGACATACATTTTATTTTTGGGTGAACTAACCCTTTAACTGCTAAGAAAGCATTTTAATATAAAAAAAGACACGTTTCAGCTTTAAAGCCAAGGTTTCCAGAGATCAGAAGCAAAGCTTGCCCTCAGAGAACAGCCTGGGCAATCAAACTGCATGCGAGCTGCGTAATCCAAGTAAGCTGCAATCAAACTATAATAAATTCCTAAGGCAAAACGATGTCATTGATCACACAGCCTCTGCTTTTCTCACCTTCAGTAAAGTAGCTATTCTTCTTTTCACCTTGGTACCACCTAGCGCCTCCATCTGCCACCCCAAGGACTGATGCGACGCATAGTGACATGGTCACCTCTTAAGGCACATCCCTCTCTCAATTGCGACAGCCTGTCAATATTCCTCGAACCAGCTGTCAGTCAAGCTGTCATCTGTCCAGACATGCAGACAATATGTTGAGGAAGGGCAGACACTGATGAGTGATGGTGGGTAGGTGTCTCAGGCTGTGATAATGATAATAAGGATTGTGGGAAGTATGATACATGAAGCAAAAAGCTTAGACATCTAGCCAGCAAATGACGTTTACCGTCTTGATTGGTAACAAATTTGACAAATATGGTAAAGCCATTGGGGAACACTAAAATAGCTTAAAATGAACTGATTCAACTGACAGTGTATTTGCACACGAAATACATTTCGTGCAATCACAGTGCATTTATTGCAAAGTGCTTTGAGTTTAATGAGCTATTAAAGTAATTCATTAATTGTGATACTGAATTCTAATTCACTGACTAATCCTTCATGCTCTAAATGAGACTGTTGCAGCTTTCATGTAAAAAATACAAAATTGTTCATTTTGGGCTGGTTATATTGATTTACCGTGTGCAACATTCTTCAGGAAGATGGAAATCCAACAGACTGCTGTGTTGCTGTTCTCTATGCTGCATCGCTGTACTGTCAAACATACACACACATAAACACAAAACAATCCAAAACACAATGAAGCTTAACAGTCATGGTTCTGGGAGTACACATCTCTTTCACTTTCTTCATAGAGAAATTGATTTTTAACAATAACTTCAAGA